>NW_027468565.1:27591023-27596023 GCF_046254945.1 Alosa pseudoharengus | reverse complement strand
CAGTGACATTGGCAATAATGTAGCGTGTGCACAATTTGGTTAAGATGCGCTTGCTTATCATTTTTCTATTGCACAGTGAGATGGAGTACATCTTGGGACAGAGAATTAGACGTGGGAGGGAGAGAGTCTGCCGGCCCAGACAGACCTATCTCTCCATCAGTGAGTTGGAATGTAGGCGTAAACTACGCCTGACCCGTCAGGCTGTGACAGATGTCTGCCATCTCCTGGCAATGCTATTTAATCGAAAACACACCCAAACACACAGTGTAATTGAACGAACATTCGGCATACTGAAGATGCACTTCAGGTGTTTGGAGATGTCAGGAGGCACTTTACTAATCTGGAAAATCCAGACCCTGGTAATCTAAAAAGATTAAGGGTCTGGCCACAAATAATGAAAATGGCCCAACTTGAGGGGTGGCACCAAGCATGCATTTTAAAATCTCACTGCACACAACTGGATAACACTACTACCAATGTTTACTGACTGATTCATTGTGGCACTTTCGTCATCAACACCGACGTGATTGGTTCCTCGCCATGCAAGGGGTAAAAGTAACATGCATCATTACTCGTTGCCAGAGTGTCTCGCAGAGACAATTCAGATTGTGCTTTCGTGAGAACTCTATCCTTGTGATTCAGTGAGAGTTAGCTCAAAACATCGGAAAGTATGTCTTTGTGACATTTCTTTATTTACATGTTGTCAAAAAAAAAATGCCAGCCATGGAAACAATTGTGGCAATTTCCTCCCATGCCTATTTAACCAAAGCTAATTTGGGTGGGTTTCTCCCATCCCCATACAATGCCACTTCTCTGTCTTTTACGGCCCTGATGAGAACGTCGGTCTCATCGGTTGTGAACCTCTCCTGGCGTGCACCTGGCAAATCAGCCATTATAATAGCAATCCGCCATGGGACAAGCGCACCTGCTTTTAAAGGAAATGTGAGATGACGCTCTAATTGGTTTATTGCATGTAATGAGTCATGCATGAGTAATGTAGCTACTTCAGACCAACCCATTTTAGATTTGCGTTGGGCACAAGTGTAATTTATCCCGGCGGTATAATAGCAACAGCCCCCGAGATCAGCCCACAAAGCTACTTGCGTTTTGCATTTGATAGGCTACTTTCCGACTTTTATTGTTTCCGATCTTTAAGATAGGCCCCTAAGTCTTCTTTTGAGTGGACAATCATTTGATGTGTTTGCTGTGGATGTATACTACCATGGAAGCTGCTACCTGTCATTTGCCTTCCCTTACAGCCACTCAGAGACTACACTAGACAGAGAAGAAATTGAAATATTGGGCTATATTTTGGCGATCTAAAACAGATGGTCACTGGCAAATAGCTTAAAAAAAATTTGGGGTTTGTCCAGTCCACATTGGGGGTGGTTTTGTTATCAAACATCGTCGCCTAGAGCAAAAAGGTTGGTCTTATGTTTCTTAATCGGTCATGGGTGTGGTTTGGGTGTAACATCCTTTAAACCAATGAAAATGACATCTGTCATTCCCTTTAACAGCAAGCAGCGCAACTTCAAACAGCGCATCGGTATTTTGATAGTCAGCGACGCAGTTGAAGGAATCTGCTTACACACGACACCGTATGGTAAGTATCAGAGTATAGCCTACACACATCTGCATTCGTCTTTTATTTGAACTCATTGGCAAAGTGAAACTTACTTACCAAACTCAGAGCCGCGGAAAGGAAATGGCACAAATCCAAACTAACTGATGACCTCAAAAACTACCAGACACTCCTGACCTCCTTCTCAGCCAGCATCACTGCTGCTAAGACGGCTTTCTACAATGACAAAATCAACAGCGCTACAGACACTCGAAAGCTTTTTTCAACCTTCAAATCGCTACTCAACCCTCAGATGCCTCCTCCTCCATCCAGCCTTACTGCAGATACCCTCGCCTCATTTTTTACAAACAAAGTGGCGGCAATCAGCAGTCAATTCTCTACATGCCCACTCAACGCATCTGACTCAGATACCGCACTCCTACAACCTCTAGGGACTGCTAGATCATCTTTTTCAGCATTCACGCCTCTCTCCGAGAATGAAGTATCTAGACTCCTGACATGCAGCCGTCCTACCACATGTTCGCTGGACCCTATACCTACGAGCCTACTTCAGTCCATCAGCCCGACCATCGCACCAGCTATCACACACGTGATCAATGCCTCGCTAACCTCCGGCACATTTCCAACAGCGTTCAAAATGGCCCGGGTAACACCGTTACTTAAGAAAGCTTCTCTCAACCCTGCTCAAGTGGAGAACTACCGCCCTGTCTCACTCCTGCCTTTCCTATCCAAAGGCATTGAACGAGCAGTCTCCAAACAGGTCTCTGACTTCCTTTCACAGAACAACCTTCTGGATCCAAATCAGTCTGGGTTCAAAAGCGGCCACTCTACCGAAACGGCTCTGCTGTCTGTAACAGAAGCCTTAAAAGAAGCCAGGGCGACCGCTCGGTCATCAGCACTCATTCTGCTTGACTTATCGGCTGCCTTTGACACGGTTAATCACCGCATCCTTCTCTCTATACTCGCTAACATGGGAATCTCCGGTTCTGCTCTCTCCTGGTTTCAATCCTACCTCACAGGACGCTCGTTTAACGTATCATGGCTTGGTCAGCTATCTGCACCTCACCATCTCACCACAGGGGTCCCCAGGGCTCAGTACTGGGCCCCCTTCTCTTTGCTATCTACACCACCTCCTTGGGACAGATTATCCGTTCGCATGGCTTCTCATACCACTGCTATGCAGACGACACACAGCTCTATCTGTCCTTTCCACCTGATGACCTCTTGGTTTCAGCACGGATCTCGGATTGCCTCTCAGACATAGCTACATGGATGAAGGCACACCACCTCCAGCTGAACCTCTCAAAGACTGAACTGCTGGTCCTCCCAGCTAAACCTACCATACACCACGACATCAACATCAAATTTGACTCCCTGTCTGTTTCACCTACCAGGACTGCAAGAAATCTAGGAGTTGTTCTCGACAACCAACTAAACTTCTCAGATCATGTTGTCTCAGTCGCCCGGTCATGCCGTTTCGCACTCTACAATATATGGAAAATCAGGACTTACTTAACTTAAGATGCCACCCAACTTCTGGTTCAGGCAATAGTCATCTCACGACTCGACTACTGCAACGCCCTCCTGACAGGTCTCCCAGCCTGCGCAGTGAAACCACTTCAGATGATCCAGAACGCGGCGGCGCGCCTGGTCTACAACCAACCCAAGAGGGCACATGTTACCCCGCTACTCATCCAGCTACATTGGCTACCTATGGCGGCCCGCATCAAATTCAAGGCTCTAACGCTTGCCTACAAAGTAGTCTCCGGTTCTGCTCCCACCTACTTGAATGCCTTCATACAGACATACGTTACCTCCAGACCGCTGCGCTCCTCAGACGAATGACGTCTAGCTCTACCTCCGGTACGCTCAGGCCAATCCAAACTTTTCTCATCTGTTGTTCCTCGCTGGTGGAACACACTGCCAGTTCCTACAAGGGCAGGGACATCCCTCTCCATTTTCAAAAAACTCCTGAAGACCCAGCTCTTTAGAGAACATCTCCTCTCATAGCAACACTTACAACAAGTCTTGCTGATCCTAGCACTCACCAGCCGTCTTAAACGGACACGTAACTGTTAAAAACAGCACTCACTGATGCACTTATTCTTACTGTACTTATTCTTATGTTTTTTAAATTGTCCTAATATTGTTGAGAATTGCTCTAAAACTTAAACTGTTTACCATGTTGTTAGTCGCTTTGGTTAAAAATGCGTCAGCCAAATGTAATGTAATGTAATGTAATGTAATGTCATAGTCAAAGACTAAACAGTTATACACAGTTAATAACTTTCACTATTGACTGACAATGGGTTACCATCGAACACATAGCCTGAAAAAACACTTACCCCAATAATGTTCGAATGACTGAACAAAAAACAAAAGGACATTTAAAGGACATTTATCCTGCAGAGGAGTTGCTGCTTACATCTCGTGACAGTGCGTCTTCAGCTGTGCTCCATATGCGCCTCGCTAAAGACCAGGTTTTTCTTGGTCAGTGGTGCAATGCTTTTTAGATAGTGTACGATAGCGATTTTTAGATCTTGCACCAGGCCACACCTTAGGTCGTTAATTGCCACACCCCTGAGTGTATTGTTCAATAAAAGAGACGCGCATGGCGAAAAACTTGAGTGTACAATTAGAATAAGCTTTGCGTCTTTATCGTCATATTAGAGGCCATAATGTTACTGAGAATGTTCTGAAATAAAATTAAAAAAAAAAAAAAAAAAAAAATTGGATATTAACTATTACTGTATACTATTTCTATAAGTGTTTTACTATTACTAAATTAAGTGGACAATTGGAGGGGAAGATCAGTTACAACACAGCGTGAAAACAATATTTGTAACAATACGAATATTTCTTCACATACCCATTCTTGCATGCAAATTAGTCAACAAAATGATACCCATATGCAAATTAGCTCTAAATAAAGATCACTTTTACCTGCAGCATGACGTAATACAAGCGGCAGCCACTTATCCACTCTGGGACAGGACGGCCACTGGGCAGCCTCTATGGCAAGCCATTTTAACATTTAACAGCTAGACTGACGTTGTTGATATGTTAAACTTAGTGTTTAAAATTTAAAAGGCTTGCCATACAGCCTCAGGCTGCTTCCTGTGCGAAACTAGCACTATATATTGCTGTAGTATTTATTGCTAGCTACAGTAAAGTCTCCTCTGCACTGTAGCTTGAATGTTATTTTGGAATGTTCCTGGAAAGTCGCTTTGGATAAAAGCATCTGCTAAATAAATAAATGTGAAATGTAAATTAAACTCCATTCCGAGCACTACAACCCCCCCCCCCCCCCCCCACCAATGGTTTGAATATTTGGACACTCATGAAGCCTCATAAAGCTGCTGCAGCTGGGCGCTGGGCTTCCTTCGCACAAACAGGGCTGGGCGGACACATGGCCGCA
>NW_027468565.1:27441023-27586023 GCF_046254945.1 Alosa pseudoharengus | reverse complement strand
ATCGGCTGGCTACTCCCTGGAACTCTGGCTATTCGACGAATTTGGTGGATCCCAGCCTTTCCATCATGAATCAGCGCGGGGCCGTGAAATCTGGAGCAACACATGCTTTTCCTGATGGAGGTTCTCTCCGCAGGTAACATTCCAGCAGCCCCAATGTTTTCAGTACCTTCTATAAATATTCTCTGCGTGGAACTTTCCTTAGATTTGTAACTTAAAACATCCACCACAATCTTTGTAATAAAACTGCGGTTGGGGAAAATGACCCTTTTAATGTGTGCTTGTTGGCATATCTGGCTCCGGCTGAAATCAATAAATCCTTTTGGTCAATGGCTCTGGAAAAGACGACATGATTTACACGTCCGACAGGCTGCTGGTTTTCTCTGATGCGGGGCCGCTTCAGAGAAAGGAGCTGAAGGAAAAACATCCAGGAGATGCGACAGCGCAAGACCAGCCTCCACTTCTTAAACATCTTGTCAGTCGAGGCTTTTACAAGATTTCCCTGACGAATCCCAGATTTCTAACTAAATAACTTCCAAGTGGGCTCAACAGTCAAAATGTCAGCCATCACCATTCATCAATCAGTGCGAATGTGCTCTCCTCACGACCTTGAGCAGAAACAACCGGCACCGCTAAGTGGGTCACTAATGACTCCTCCTCCCTCACCTTTACAGCCATGTAAATATTTACTATGTATTTATAGAGCTCATATGCGCGAGTACTGGAGGAATAAAGATAAAAGATACTTCTGAGCTTCTCTATGATATTGAAATCACACAGACGATCAAGGTGAAAGCTGCAGCTGAAGAGTGTTTATTTAAAATCTCTTGTCCCAAACAGTCCATTTGCGGAGTGTGTACAGAGTTTGTCTGTAAGCTCTGCTGACTGTCTATTTGTTTTGTCATGTGCCCAGCTTTCACAGAGCAAGCATCAGATCTACAGCCAGAGCCACAGAGAGGGTGAGAGTTCAGCACACAGTGCCCCCCCCCCCACCCACCCAGTCGTGTCCCCAACGGGAGGATATCCTCTTGATTACAGAGAGTATACTAAGACACAGGCCATGCCAGCACAGGGGCCTTTGTTTCATTGTGTGCCGGGTAAAGTTTGGGCTCCGGGGATTGTGTGACACCTCAGTACATTATCTCCAGCGGAAACAGGTCAATCGCAGGCATGAAGAGGACTGATGGTGTTAACCCTCCACTGTACCCACCCCCAGCCCACCCCAGGCCCTGTTCTCATCACCCCAGCCCACTCCAGCACACCCTAACACACCCCAGCCCACCCCAACACACCCCAGGCCACCCCAAGCCCTGTTCTCATCACCCCAGGCCAGACGGCTCTCATGTGAGGAGCCTGGGCAGGCTGGGCTCTCTGCACTCATGTCAGGTTTCCACAAAACACGCTATTCCACTCAGGAGAGGAAAGAGGGTGTCATGCATGTTTTATGACTGTGCGTTTCCAGTTCGGAGACTGTGAGGAATGTCTCCACGATGGCGTAGACATGCACCGAATCATGGGCTCACACACACACACACACACACACACACACACACACACACACACACACACACAGGAGGGGCAGCAGAATGGACACATGCTAGGACTGATGAGGAGATGCAGGCCACACAGGACACTGTCAGGGCCTCTATAGAACATGTCAACATGACATGATTCTAGAACATATCAACAGGACACGATTCTAGAACATGTTAACATGACACAATTCCAGAAAATATTAACATTACACGATTCTAGAACATATCAACATGACACGATTCTAGAACATGTCAACATGACACAATTCCTGAACATGCTAACATGACATGATTCTAGAGCATGTCAACATGATTCCATAAGCGTAGTGTGAGGGTACAGGGAGATGGAGATTACCTGGGATCCTCTGGACCCCCGCTTGTGCTCCCATTCCGAGTGGGAAATCTAGAAAAGAGAGAAACAGAGAACAAAGAGTGCAGTGTTACAGGTGGCTTATTGATGGTGTTATTGTCTGTGTTTCACAAAAAAAAAAAAAAAAGAATTGCATGAATTTTAAACCTAGGGAAGAGATGACAAAATACCCTGTGTCCACCATTTTGACACAGTGTTACAAGTTGTGAAACAATCCTTAGTCTTTCAGTAGTGTGTCCCAAAATACTATAAGATTCCTAAAATATATTATTAAGTTCAAGTTCAAGTTTATTTATATAGCACATTATCATACATACAGTAGGATGTCCCTCAATGTGCTTAAAAATAAAAGAAAAAGAATTACAGTAATAATAATAGTAATTAATAAAATAATTAAATAGATCGAGGGGGAAAATAAAACTGAATGAATAGTACTTAAAAAATAAATACAAATAAATTAATTAAATTAAATTAAAATAAAGATAAAAAAAAAAAATTGTTTGAGTTTCTTTTTAAAACACTCTACAGTTAAAATCTAATATCTATTGGAAGCTGATTCCAGCACTGTGTGGCATAATAGCTAAATGCCATTTCTCCTTGCTTGGTATTAATTATGGGGACTATTAATTGACAAGTTCCAGTAGATCTAAGCTCTCTACCCGGTGTATATTCGGGAAGCATTTCAGAAAAATATTTGGGGCCAAGTAAGTCCATTCAGTGACTTATATATTAGAAGTAGAACCTTGAAATCAATTCTGAAATTACCTTTGTGCCAATGTAAAGATTTAAGAATGGGTGTAATGTGATCTCTCTTTTTAGTCTTGGTTAATAGTCTAGCAGCAGTGTTTTGAAATAATTGAATCTGTCTAATGGACTTCTTGGGGAGGCCAGTTAGGAGACCATTACAATTATCTACCCTACGGGATATGAAAGCATGAATAAGCTTTACTAAATCCTGTTTAGAAACAAAATCTCTAATCTTAGCTATGTTTCTGAGACGCCAGAATGCTGATTTAGTAATGCTTTAAATGTGATCATTCATAGTCAGGTCCCCATCTAAGATGACTCCCAAGTTTTTTACTTGAGTTCTACAGTAGGTGTAAGTGCTTTAGATTCTAAGTAGTCACATTTGTGTTCAATCCTCTTTGTTCCCAAATAAAATAATCTTGCTCTGATTAAGTTGTAAATTCTGATGCATCCAGGTATTTACTTTTTCAAGGCATTTTTAAGTATACCGTAATTAGTGTAATATTGTGTCCCAAAATACTATAAGATTCCTATGGTTCTTTTTTGTTATGGGAAAGCAAGCACCAGTGATGGTAATACTGTTTTAAAAGCCCCTGAACTCAACCTGCAGAGGTGCTGCTGAGCACAGTCCAGGAGAAAGCTGAGACGCTGGAAAATAGTGACCTTTGGTGACCTCTGAGGTGTGCTCAAGAACCTGTGCCACCTGGTTCCTGTTATGTCCTGTTGCTTTGATATATCGATCGCTATTCGCTACAAACAAATACCTTTGAAGAGTGAGGACAAAAACAGACATGTTTTCCATCAGTCAATCACAATTCAGATGCTTCAAACCAATATAGGCACTTAAGATCATTGTGAATGCCATATACTGTACATCCTCAACACATCATGGTCAAGAAAACAAACCCCAGCTAATGTGGGACATGCCGATTAACCCATTAACAGTCGATACAAAAACACTGTGACAGTTAATTTGTCACTGTAGAATTCTGGGGTATTCTTACTGTGTATGTTTTAGTATAACAGGCTTTGGGCTGTATTTTGGGCCACCAGCGCATGGCGTAATACTAGTTATTCACCCGCGGAAAGTTGAATTCGTTATTTTGCACGTTTTATTTTTTAAGCATTGCGCCCAGGGGTGTGGCAATTAACAACCTAGGGAGGGACCTAGCGCTTTGTCTAAAAATCGCTATCATACACCACCTAAACCTGGTCAGAAGTCAATGGCAAGTTGTTCATATGCTATTTTAAGAGCGCATGTCAACAGTCATATTGGCAGGTGCACGCACCATCCTTCTATCATTCATGAACGCACACCAGCGCACGTCCATGCAAAGCATTACAAATTGCACGATTACAATGGGAAACATAATTAGAATAAAGATATTACGAAATACTGTACATCTCATCTCAGTTATTCACCATCATTTGCAAATTGGTAATGACGGTTAAAAGCGATTAGGGGAGAGGCGAGAGACACGTATGGAGCACAGCTGAAGACGCACTGTCACGAGATATAAGCAACTCCTCTGCAGGATAAATGTTGTTTTATTCAGTCATTTGAGCAACATTAGGGTAAGTTGCTTTTTCCAGCCTATGTTTTCGATGGTAACCCATTGTCAGTCAATAGTGAAAGTAACTGCATAACTGTCTTGTCATTGACTGACTCCTTTGGTGAAGTTAGTTTCACTTTGCCAATGAGTTCAAATAATAGACTAGTGCAAATGCGTGAAGGCTATGCTAGGTTTTAGTAAAGCATGGTTTAAGAATGACTATTCCATACGGTCTCGCAAGCAGCCTCCTTCAAATGCGCCGTTGAATGCCAAAATACCGATGCATTTATTTGACATATCGCGCATTGCGCCGTTAAAGGGAATGACAGATGTCATTCTCATTGGTTTAAAATGATGTTACGCCCCAAACACACCCATATGACTGATTAAAAGACCTAGGAACACCTTGTTACGCCATGCGCTCCACTTTTGAGAACGAAACCCCTCCCAATGTGAACTGGACATCCTACTAAATTTGAATAGACTTTTGACGAGTGACGATGCACTTTAGAATGTCATGATAGGGCCCTGTGTCTTAGGTTTTGACTGAGACGGATCGAGGAAGCGACCCGAGGAGCATCTTCTGTCGGAAGGCTCAGTAGCCGCTTCTAATAACAACCACAACTGTTAGACTCTGCACAGTTTTACTGTTCGAGACTTAGCCTGTGTTCTGTTATTCATTATTGTACCATCTACAATAAATAATCATCTAATCGCCGATCCTGATCCCGCCGTCAAGCTTTATTGACCATCTTGAGCCATCTTCAGTACAAACATTAGAACTAAAACACAACGCAACAACCAGAGACTCCTACAACACCAAGATTACTGGGAATGACTTTGCTATCTGACACCATACACAACAGCCCTTAGATGCTGAAGCTCAGTTAGCATGAGAAACTGTGTGGGTTATTTTACGTAATGGCTACAGAGTGCGGAAAATAACTCCCGTCTGATGTTTTGCGTTAGCGTCTTTTGTTGCAAGGGTTTCGAGCTCTTAGTGTGTGTGTGTGTGTGTGTGTGTGTGTCCCTGCGTGTGGAGAAGTGTTCATCAGAGGTCTGAACTCGTTGATGAATAATGAGCGTCTGCCTGATTCCGCCACACCTTTATGGTGCAGCCGTGGCCTACTGGTTAGCGCTTCGGACTTGTAACCGGAGGGTTGCCGGTTCGAACCCTGACAAGTAGGCATGGCTGAAGTGCCTGAAGTGCACACACACACACACATACAGTACACACACGCACACACACACAGACACACCACACACATACAGTACACACACAAATCCAACTGCGGACCCAGATGCATCCATCATAGGCCTCCCGTTCTTACATAACACGCACCTCTTTCATCAGGCCCTCTAAACAGACGCTTGCTACATCATTGCTATTTCCATACAGCCTTTGATCTGACCAGAAAATAAATAAATAAAAAGGTAGGAAAAAAACTCGACAGGCAGATACTAATAATTCTCCCCACTGTGTAGCAGCAGAGACATCTGAGTGCTTCAACAAAGTGACTTGTCAGATGACCGAGTTCGAACCGGAGTGCCAACTTTTAAAATGAATGGCAAATCTGGTTGTTGCTATCCCTTATGAAACAATAGGTATAGTTAGGGTCACTTTTAGTGTGCCACAGTGCTTTTTCTTCCCACAAAAAAGTAGAGTTAGAAGTTAAACATTACCATTGGTGCTTTAGTACACCATGAAAAAGTAAACATCTCAAAATGTACAGGCTTTAAATGTACAGGCATGCCTACAAGACAGTTTGTTTGTCACTTCACTCTGTGTAAGTTCACCGTGTGTAACATTTCAAGGGCATTCAAAGGTCAATACCTTTTCTCTTTACAGTGTTTTTTGTCCACGAGGGATACACCACATTAGCTACACTAAATAGAGTGATCTGCTTGAGCAACTCTTTGGACAAGAAAATAGATGAGGCTCATCCAACCGTGACCGTGAGGGGTTTGAATGTAAGTGTGCTTTGGCTTGAGTGTTAGCAATGGCAAAGAGAACATGGGAAAAGATGAACTGTTACATTTGATCACAGCCTGTCACCCACATCAGTTTGTCTAAGTCTATGTCTTTTTTTTTGTGTGCCATTGCAAAGCGATGTGCTTTACAAATGGAGCAGACAAAATATCTTCTAGCCCTCCAGGAACAACATGACACTCTTAAAGGGACTGAGACAGCTGATTGGTAAGGGGGGGCATCTGTCTATAGAGTGTCCCAGTGACTTCCGTTTTACTTCCCCTACAAGGGACCTATCTTTCAAAAAAATATGAACGGGAGTTAATGGAGCGATAACAATTATTTTTTGGTCCAGTTTGAATTGTGCCACGAATTTCACATATGATGTGTGTGAATTTAAAAGATAATTTTTCACGTCAAGAAAGTACTGTTGTTCGATAGACTTCAAAAGTTATGTTGGTTTTGTGCGAATCCGCTCAGTGGACTACATCTCTTGTCTCGAACGATGTACGTCACCAACGTAATGAAACGATAAGATTAGCTGTTATGCTAGTTAACGGTTGCATCTTGCTGCCTGCTATGTCACTTAACAGTATCTAATGTACAGTCTATGGACGAATACAACTTACCTGATGTGTTTAATCCTCTGACTCATGGTATTTTCATCGGCAAGGAAAGCCCAATTAAGACCTGTTGCTGGTATGCTTGTACAATCTAGTGTGGCTGAGAATGAGCTACGTTAACGTCAGTAGCGCGACTGATGTGTTTGTAGTCGTTGGAATTACGATCTTTCACAATGTTGTAATTCAATAGTTACGAAACAAACTGCAAATGTCTTTACATGAAATATTGTCTTTAAAATTGACAAACATCATATGGGTAATTCAAGGCACAAGTCAACCGGGACCAGAAAATAATTTCTTTTTCGCCATAGACTAGCGTTCAACATTTTTTGAAAGATAAGTCCCATGGAGGCAAACGGAAGGGGCGGGACTTCGGCTCTCTATAGCCATCTTTTGGGAGCCTTGATAGACCCTTTGACTGATCCAGGCGTCTTTGGGACCCATTTTAGGAGGCATCTTGGGACAGGAACCCCCCCTTAGGAGGCAGCTCATGACCATCTCTCCTTAAGTGATGGTTTGTAGTATCTTTATTTTATGCTGGACAAGGAAATGAGCTGTAACCTGACAGTATAGACCTAAAATAGTAAAACCCATAAGGACTTGGAGCCTAGAGATACTGGTCAGCGAGGTCAGAGGTCACAGGGAGTCAATAGAATGAGACCTGAGCACTAGCTAGGTATTACCTAGTTGTAGTGAAGGAGAAATAGGATCTTCCTTCTATTCTGAGTTTACACAAACAAGTGAAGATTACTTGAAGGGGTATAAAAGCTGAGCGACAGCAGGTTATGGCAACTTTCTTCATGAACTACACACAGGGCCTGAAGTTAACTTTTTTGGCCACCAGCCACTGTGGCAGGTGAATTTTGAAATCCACCTGCCACAGTGTTTTTTTACCAGCCAAAATTATTTTGTGCCCAAAATAAAGGTGAACGACTCAGAAAATGCATAAGAATGGTTCTTGAACTTGTACAGAATACACATTACAGTACTCAAGTAAAAGTAAAAAAGTACTTTGTTAATAAATTACTCAAGTAGGCCTAACAAGTTACTTTTTTGTAGGCCTTCATTTTTATATTTTTGATGGACCTTTAAAGGGATACAAAAGTATCCTTTATGCCTATTTGCTTTTCTCCTCCTCTGTAGGCTAATCATATAGTCAAACATATTTTAAAAGCCCAATTCAAATATATTTTATTTAATATACTTTGTCATAGCCAGAGTAAGCATTACGTGGCTATGGATTGAAAAGCAGTCTTCCAATACATTGCAGCTGATTCTTCCGCTTTGCATTGCTAGAAGTCTGTTTATAACTTAACCATACAGACAATGTAACCTAAAAACAATGGCTATATTATGGGTAGACCTATATTTAGGCTATAATAGCCTAGGCATATCCACTCGGGCAGAGCGACAGAGCAGGCTATCTGTTTTCTCATCCGACCGTCTCATGTCATGCCCTGCAACATTGAGGCTACATAAATGAATGCTAGGCTTTTTCTAACTTGTATGCTCGATTTCCAGTGCATTTGCTTTGCTTGTAAATTAAGTTGTAGGCCTACTTTCCTTGTCCAATGTGCTTGTTGAACGATGCTGGCCAGAAATGAATATAGGTGGAAGTTTCCTTGTCATGTCATACCTCTAGTCTCGTTGGCACTCTGGCAGCCTCACCAGAAGATGCAGCAACTGGCAGGACGTCATTGCGTTAACTGAGTTGTTAGCTATATAGAACATCTACTTCTGTGTAGTAAGCATAGGCCAGCCATTACTTTTATAATCACGGGGAAACGTAGCAATGCTTTCTGAAGCCCTGTTTCTTTTCTACCACGCCGTTGTGTACCGGCGAGAGGTGCTCTTTTCTCCCTTGAGATACTTTCTCCAATAATAAACTTGTTTTCGTAACGAAAGGCAATTCAAAATGTAGCGGAGTAAAGAGTACATTTCCTACGGCAATCCCGACAGTGCATCTCCTTGCTCAGTGTTGTGTTGTCTTATTGGCTACCCGCCAACGTGGCAGGTAGATTGACAGTTTCACCCGCCAATCACAAAAGTTACCCGCATTTGGCGTGTGGGCGGGTGCCAATTTCATGCCCTGACTACACACAATGCTCAAGACGCAGTCTAGATTGCATTAGCATTACACATCTTAAGTATTCTTTCCCTTTGTCCAAATTCTTGTTTGTTTCAAATTATTGAGTTTGAATCAGTTAATCAGAATTCGACACAACAGGTTCCAGAACCGAGACCATTATGTTCTCCTGGCTTAATGCAGAACCAAAAATTACATTTCAGGACCCCAATCTTTTACATGTTGGGTATTCGAGAAAGGCTTTGATTTTTTAATTATTCATTTAGTAATATGTTAATTTCTATCTTTTGCCAAACTTATTTAAAAACACTTGATAGCAAAAGAAATGTGTGTGAATCCACATGGGTACTTTTAGATGCACTTAAAGTTGAAAAGCAAACCATTGTCATGCAGTCCAGAGTCTGAGCAATGCAACTTATGTGTTCATGCAAATCTGTACTGTATGTGTGTGTAAGTGTGTGTATGTGTGCGTATGTTTGTGTGCATATTGCTTATTAGTGCTGCGTGTTTGAATGCATAATGCAAAATGTGCTCTGTGGAAGTCATTGCTAACAAACACAAAAACACACCCACTCACACACACACAACCTCACACACACCCCCTTGTGACTGGTCTCTGTTTGAGAGCGAGGTTTGGTGAGCGGGATTTTCCTCTGGAGATAACGTGGCCCTGATGGATGGGCCATATCGCTCCGCTCCCCCTGTCTTATTTGCCAGCCTCAGATAAATAATCCTCAGAGCCACAGGGCCCCCACAGCGCCGGCTCCATGGAGCCCTCTGATGCACTCCATTACGGCTCTAATGCACTTTTAAACATGTGTGACCAGGGGGAAAGCAGGAAACTGCAGGCATAATGGAGTCCATAACTAGATTACCACCAACAGCTCCATAATCATTCATTCATGAGCAGTCCTCTGCCCCACAATCTGCAAAACAATTTTGCCACTAATTACTGCCTTTAGATCAGCTTTTTTGATAGCAACCGGGCCTAGGCCTAATGTGTTCCCTGCATTAGGGGAAGCTGCACAGATGCAGAACACATTGTTTCACAATCACTCTGAGAGAGCTGTTCAAAAATGCTGTTTCAAATGCGCTTCAGTGCAGAACGGTTTTCCCCAGTTTCATACATTCCATTTACTTGAGTGGTTCATCTCTTATATATATATAATAATTCCGATACTCTCATGGTTCTATAAAATCCGGTCCTCTTTGGTATCTATCTAGTGCACTGCCATGTGGGGGGGTAATCTCTGAACGGGAAAAAAAAAATCAATTCCATCCTGGGGTTTTCTGGCGCTGAGTTTCCTCATTTAATTAATCTGGGTACACGGAGTAATTAAGATGACGCCACACAGATCAGATCATACACAGAGTGTGGCGGGACACCGGGTGGGTTGCCCGTTTACACAAGGATGCCAGAGTAATACCAGCAAGCCTGCAGTGCCACTCTCCACCTGTAGAGGGCACAGTTCTGGACTGTGAACTGGTAAAGGAGCAAGAGGAGGTATTCCTCTGAGACTGACCATAGAGTGGGGAGGCCAGCTGCTTTTGCAAATGTTAATGCTGATATGAAAGCTACAGGGGACAAAAAACGGAAGTTGCAGTGGTGAACATTTCTGTGCGCTAAGTAGTGACAGGTTGGTTGGGCCTATGAGTGGTCAAAGTCCAAATTAAATGACTAGAGGGCCGGACAGAGGATGCAGACAGGGCAACGGACATTTCAGTTCTACTTTCAATAATAATAATAATAATAAAATGTATTTATATAGCACTTTATCAAGCACAAAGCACAAAGTGCTCTACAGACAAACAAACAAACAAACAAAACAAAGCAAAAAACAAAACAATAGTAATAATAACAATAATAATAATAATAATAATAATAATAATAATAATAATGATAAAATAGTAAACTACCAAACTACAAACTATCAAACACAAACTTAACTAAATATATAAAAAAAGAAAATATGAAAAGTATACAGTATAGTACCCAAGACAAAATAAACAAACAGAAATGATAACAATGATAATAAATTAGCAGAGACATTCAATGTATCAGTGATTTTATTTCCTGTGTGCAGGGAAGTGTACAACCTCCACCACCACGCTTGAACACAACATCTTAATCAGCCATGATGTATTTTTCATGCTTCTTCGTGTGAAACAGATGAGAAACGGTCACAAGGATGGAACACCATGTTCTGTTCCACACTAAGTGTTCTGGCCGTAAGGGCCCGTCGCTGGAGCAACCCATATAAGTGAAGTGGAGCTCTCTGAGACTAAACTCAGGCTACTTAACTTGTGAAAGTGAAAAGAAGTTACAGTCCAAAATGAGTCCTACTTTGAGGCATAACATGCACATTAATAAGTGCAATATTCCATAAACACTAACCTTGTGTCTCTTTGGAGTGTGCTGAAACAATCAAATTTTAGTTCTGTGTTGTCTCATTTAACTATGTTCTCGTGTTTCACGTCTGTTCTGTTCACGGTAAGAACGGTTTTAAAATAAAAGTCCCCCAAAACAGAATTGGAAATAAGGCAATAAATAAATAAATAATTACATAAATAAATAAATAAATAAATAAATAAATAAACAACTTAAGAAATGTATTAATAGCAATGTAATTTCAAAAAGATAGAAAATTGAATCGAATCGTGGCTTTAAAATCAAAAATCAAATCAAATCGAATATTTTTGAGAATCGTGACACACACACATATTTTGATTGCAGCGCTCTGCACGTAATGCATCCCAGTCACTCCAGTACCATGGAAAGCCTGTGGCAAGGGGGGGGGGGGGGGGGGGCGGTCTGATCAGAGAGGGCGGTCTGTGGTGGTGCAAAAGGCATCTGCAGCGCGCGTGAGAACCAAGGAGGGCAGATGGCGGAGCTGTTTGGTGACCCAGAAACACACGTCACTGCTCAGGTCCAGGTGTGGAGGAAGTCCTGACCCGAGGGCTCCTCGTCCTCCTCCTCTTTTTCTGAAAAACCCTGCCAGAGAGGTCTGTGTGTGTGTGTGTGTGTGTGTGTGTGTGAGTGTGTGTGTGTGTGTGTGTGTATGGGCATGAGACCATGTGTGTCTCTCTGTGTGTGTGTGTATGCATGAAAGTGTGTGATGAGTATGTGTGTGTGTGTGTGAGTGTGTGTGTGTGTGTGTGTGTGTGTGTGTGTGTGTGTATGGGCATGAGACCGTGTGTGTGTCTCTGTGTGTGTGTGTATGCATGAAAGTGTGTGATGAGTATGTGTGTGTGTGTGTGTGTGTGTGTGTGTGTGAGAGAGAGAGCTCCGTGTGGTGATCTCATTCATGCTGTCTAATGTTTTACCGCTATTGCCGCGGGGGTCAGTCTCTCAGGGTCATGTGCGTCACTGCTGGAGAGGGAGGCGCCCAGCCGCATACCCAAGGACACGGGGAACAGATGAAGTAGGGGAACTTTAATGGTCTGCTGTTACAGTGCATGTATTGCACACATAATGTAAATGCACTCTCACACGTTTCATAAATGCACTACACATGAAAGTACCATACCCCTAAAGCAGGCAAACACACACACACACACACACACACACACACACACACACACACACACACACACACACACACACACACACACACACACTCACACACACCAGGCCCTTCAGACCATGAACACACACACACACACACACACCTTGGGCCCTTCAGACCGTGACCAGCAGCACTGGAGGGGTTTCCGTCTCCGTGGTGATCTCCTGCACAGGCCAGTGAGGCCCGTCTCCGTGGTGATCTCCTGCACAGCACAGCGCGGCCCGAGACACACACACACACACACACACACACACTCCCCAACACACCCCAACACAGACAACACAGCCTCTCTGTGTGGGGTTCAGTGGGCTGTGAATGCGCTCGGCCCTGGGTAATCATGGGTAACAAAACGACCCTGTAGTATGGACGTGGAAACAGGGCTGTAGCTAATTAATAAAGTGCCTGGGGAGGGAGGGGGCTTGTTTGGGTGCCTGAGACTTCATGCCTTCATGTTAAGGATCCATTTTTATGCCATTTGGGCTAATGTACAATGACAAAAAATAATAATTGTTGAAGAAATAGCTTTAAATCATTTTAATACATTTATATGCTTAAAATGCTGCATTGAAATGTGCATGGATTAGGCCCTTTCAAGCTACTATTAATCAATGAATGTAAATGGTGATTCAGTGTAAATTATCATGTGAAAAAAACATATTTATGAAATAAAACTAAATAAGTATTTAAGCATATTTACAGTATTTGCTAACATCTGAAATAACTAAGCATTATAATATTTCAAAGCAAATGCAAATTGAACACTGAAACATCACCTGGTTCTATTGCATCTCAACACCCAATGTTAGCTTGAAACAGACTATGCTGACAAGAATATGTGAAACTTTCCTCTGCAAATGGACCGGAACTCTGTCACAAAAAGTGCCACAGCACACCTAGCATTTTATTAAAACTACAAAGTTACAGCAAGAAAGAGCAAGACTCTGATTTCCCTCCCATGATAACAATATCACACACAAAGCACCCTTCAATGTTTCCAACACTCTATACACTATAAGAGAGACTGATACACTTTTAAAACTAATGTGTTGTCCCTATTTGGAAAAAAGAGACAAAGAAAAAAAACAAGTTGTGTTATTTTCAACAAATATTGAATGTTAAAAACAACACAAGTTGTTTTAAGAGTGTATCCTTCCCTGCAACTGTCAGCATGTTCTGTGCATTCAGAAACAAGTAGTGCCCCTGGTCCCTTAACCTAGTGCTGCTGGATTTGCCCCAGGGTAAATACCGCCAGCCTGCCTGCCCCTGCCCCTGCCCCCCACCTCCTTAAGAAAGGCCAGGCCCGCGCTCCAGACCTATTAGGATATAATGGCACATTCATGGCAGCTCAGGCCTGTTGAGGTCTTAGAGCGTCGGGAACAGAGCTCTTACGTATTTGTTTGTTTTATGAGACCGGTCGGTTTGGAAGGTGCCAGAAGAACTTTTGTCTGGCCTTTTTTTTCTTTTAAACCTGGGTTGCAACACTATTTGTCGACACCTACAAAAGATGGTGTGATTTTGTGGCTTTTTTTTCTTTCTCTTTTTTTGTCGTTTGAAGAGGTGAGGGCTTGAAGGTGACCAGGTGCCTTTAAAACAGCGGTGGGAAACTGTGCTGGGGTGGAGCATGGAACCAGAGGGACCTATCTGTTCTTTGGGCGCGGGGTACAATACTCTACAGAGGGTTCCAGCAGAACCGGAGGGAACAATCTGTTCTTTGGGCGCGGGGTACAATACTCTACACAGGGTTCCAGCAAAACCAG
Organism: Alosa pseudoharengus; assembly: GCF_046254945.1. Classification (NCBI taxonomy): domain Eukaryota; kingdom Metazoa; phylum Chordata; class Actinopteri; order Clupeiformes; family Clupeidae; genus Alosa; species Alosa pseudoharengus. Next base: position 27,571,820 of record NW_027468565.1, on the reverse strand, counting down.
AGGGAACTATCTGTTCTTTGGGCGCGGGGTACAATACTCTACACGGGGTTCCAGAATTCTGTAAATATGACTCTTGACTCCTCAACCACCACCACACGTCCAACCCACAGTCTCCTCTCCACAGCCATAGCTGCATATGGATTATTCCCATTGTGTATGACAAAACAAGCCTGACTAAAATGCACTCCCAACTCCCAAGAAAAGTTTGGAATGCAACAATGTTTAATAATATTCTCTGTTATTGTAACACTTGATTAAAATTTGGGTCAGAAAATGGCAAAGCACCAAAACTAGAGCATATTATGGAGCTAAGTTCCCCATTTTCCACTAACAGCATTCATAAAAGTCATGAAAAATAAACACACTTCTGCTTGTTTACTGCTGACTGTCTGACTCAAACAAAAGCCCAGGGTGCTGCACTTGCACTGTAAAACTTTTATGAAGCCATAAGACTGACTTGAACAATATATCTTTTTCTGGGTGTCCAACTACGTCAAAGGAGCCTTTACAACGAATAAACAACTCATTATGTGTCTTGCATATGGAAAACAGTGAGATGAATTGAGTTTGCACAGCTTAATATGGGTCAGGCAGAGAGACTATAACGTTGCACAATACACTGAAAATTAGAGCAAGAAAATCCCCAGCATCATGCAGATTATAAGAGCTATTGTTTGCCTTCAAAATTATTTGTCTCCAAAAGACCGGACATGAGATTAATCATGTAGTTCTGGAAGGATCTCAGGGAGCTTTGAGAAAATGGACTATCCTCTGAGCTGACCACTTCTCCCATGTTGGAAATAATGCTAAAAATTTATGGAGGATTGTGGAGAGTGCGGAGTCCAACTTTTTTGTTACCATGGGAAAGGTGCCTAGCATCCAAACATCATGTAGACAAACACACACACAATCACACACACACACACACACACACACACACACACACATGCACACACACACACGCACACACATTTACCCTGCTTAAAGTGTCACATGGCCTATAATAAGGTTATAATAAGGCTTCACTTGAGGAAGGCACTAATACACCACATTTGATTTTATTAGCTGTTAGTGTAGTTCTCCATCATATTTATTTAACTTATGGCACTTTAACTCCCTTATAGAAAATTAGAAGGGAGTTTCAGCAAGAACTGTGTGTGTGTGTGTGTGCATGGCTGCTTGCCACTGTGTGCTTCTGTTTGTGTGTGCATGTGTGCGTATGTGAGTGTGTGTGTGTATGTGTGTGTGTGTGTGTGTTTGTGTGTGTATGTGTGTGTGTGTGCGTATGTGAGTGCGTATGTCCTGCATGGCGGTGTTCAGATGATCAGATGTCTGGAGATGTAAATGTAAATCAGGTTTATAGGCCAAGTATACTTGCGTATACAAGGAATTTGGTCTTTGCATTTATCCCATCCGTGAATTAGTGAACACAAAGAGCACACAGTGAACACACAGTGAGGTGAAGCACACACTAACCCAGAGCAGTGAGCTGCCTTGCTACAGCGGGTCAACCACTTCCCCCACCCACATTTTCTTTGAGGGTCGGGGATTGAACCGACATCCCTTCGGTTACAAGCCCGAACCCCTAACCAGTAGGCCAAGGCTGCCCCAATGGGCCTCCATGTCCCCCAATCTGCCTCCATGTGCTTAGGTGTGTGTGTGTATGTGTGTGTGTGTGTGTGTGTGTGTGTGTGTGTGTGTGTGTGTGTGTGTGTGTGTGTGTGTTTGTGTGTGCGTGCGTGTGTGCGTGCGTGCGTGCGTGCGTGCGTGGCGTGCGTGTGTTTTTGGAAATAGCCTTTCTCAAACCACAGGAACAGGAACACGTCTGATAATGAGAGACACTAGAGTTACTGACCATGCAGAAACAACCTATTCGCATGGAGTGATTATAGTAATGATGAATGAATGACTCATTAGACAAACAGCCATTTAGAATCAAGGCACGCTACTCATAGTTGAAAATACTAAATCTAGTAGTTGTGTCATAACTATGTTATTTACCCGTAATAACAACGCAGAGACCTATTGTGTACAAATTCTACTGAAAATTATTGGCTACCAGTAAAATATCTATTCAAAAGTCTGCTCTAAAACTAAAACTAAAGATGCATGCATATAGTAAGCGGAGCGTACTTCACATTACTGTTTAAAAGGATGCCACATATTCTGTAGCCTTGCTTTATACTTTGTTTATGTTTGTGCATGTGCTAGTGCAGCTTGTATGATATGGTGCACTTTCCTGCAGCAGCAGCCGCGGCAGGCTGGCGTGGCAGTGCTGAACAGCACCGTAAAGGCTGCTATTTAAACATGGAAGGAATCCTTGTACAAATATATACAGGGTTTCTTTCTGTCCCTCAGTTTTCCATCTCATCTGACATCACAGTCCAAAACTCTTTCCACAAGCCAAGCATCTGTTCCAGAGAGGAGCCAAACATGTAACAACCTCATACATACCACATCAACAGATCACTCTAAAGCAACTCCTTGTCCCTATGATCACTGATCCCCCCACATCCTAATTCAAACAAAGGGGCTTTTACAAAAGTGATACATTTTGCTCGATGGGCACCAGTGATATTTAATACAAAACTACACTGGTGACTGGGAGCAGTCTACAGGCAAACTACCCTGTTTCGTACTGATCTCTCTCTCGTGCTGTCTCGCGTCGTGCTGTCTCATGCTGGTATATCTACTCCTTTGTTGATTGCAATGTTTTTCATCATGCGCGCGGGCCTGACGTTCTCCAGTTGTTTGTAGTTGCCCGTTTATTGCATGAGGAGAAGCACTGATGGAGAACCATGCAGGGAGGGAGAGGAGGAGTTTAGTGTTACAAGCGGCGGTGGCTTCCTTGGTCGGGCCACGGCGAATCCAAAACAACTCCTGCAGCTGAGGAAACAGTCATGGTAACCTCTGACCTTCACAACTCCCCCAACGCCAACCCCACAATCCCCCTGAAGGCTCCAGGGAGTCTTTTTTGGAACAAAGCATAACTATCAGGAGACAAGGCAACGCTTCACACTCACTATACCATCCCAGAGGACACGGGGGAGAGATAGAAGAGAAAAAGACAGAGAGAGACAGAGACAGAGACAAACAGAGAGACAGAGAGAGAGAGGACAGGGGTGAGAGAAAGAAAGATAGAAAGAAAGAGAAAAAGACAGAGAGAGAGAAAGAAGGAGGAGAGACAGAAGGAGAAGGAGAGAAAGAAGGAGAGAGAGACACAGAGGACAGGGGAGAGAGAAAGAAAGAAAAAGAAAAAGACAGAGGAAATGAGAGAGAGAGAGATGGATGGGAAACTCTTACAAAACCTTAACAGAACCACCATGTAGATCAATGTTACCTACAAAGGCTACTATTTAGATGTATACTAGTCATATCTCGATTCAACAGCATGGGAACTTGTGGGGGAGAGGCTGGGGAAGAATGCTCCTTGACATTGACTTGAGTGGAGCCAAGGGCTACTGCTAGGCAGCTGGGCATGGAGCCTGTGTTTTCACCCCTGCACACCAACGAGCCTGTGTGCTGATGTTCTGGAGGTGCAAACTACGCTCATAAGCGTTTTGAAACTGTTTTGGAGCGCCAGTCCACTCCGGCGTGGGTCTGTGGCCGCCCCGGCTTGGAAGAGTCCGGAACGCTGGACCAGAACCCAGACTGGTCGACCCAAAGAAGCGGCCATGTCTTAATACTGTACGTGGTCGGGAAAGAGCAGAAGCCTCAACCAGACCGATAATGATCACCTTTCTCATGCGATTGAACCCGTTCCCTCTTTTTCCCGAAACCCTCCCCCAGACGAGAGCCTTTGCTTCCAGGTAGGCCAAACTCGTTTCGATTAATTAAGGGGTAGCGCACAAGGGTCAGTCCTGTAAAAAGAGGCTGTAAAATAAAACAGGACAACAAATGAACATGACCAGGTTTGGACGCGTCCCCTCCACTCTACACACAGGCCACCCCGGAGTTCAAACCAACTCAAATCTGGGCAAGTGGTCATTGCTTTTCCATCTGCGAGAAGGTTTATTACCCGATGCACATTAATCTAATCGAAAACAGACTCCCGGAGGTAAAGAGCAAACGCTGTCTAATCTTATTACTGTATATAGCCACACTAATGGGGCCTGCGTTTGATAGCGGATGCCTTGATTGTGCACGGTGGTCCATCTCTATTGTTGAGGTACTGTATATTGTTTGGCATATGAATGGGAAAGGTTGAGTTAAGTCCTTTCAACACACTAATTTACTAATATTGCGACCGAAAATATAACATATGAAGCTGTGAAGTATGAGGAGAAGTACTTAAAGGTTTTGTGAGGTCAGTGCATGGTGGCAAGTGCTATTGAAATGGTTTGCGGGAGACTAGAGAGAGTGGACACGAGTGGGAGGGAAGTGAGACCAAAAGTTGTGATTTTTGGTCAGGAAGGTTACATAACCTTGTGGGTGTGATGGAACATTCGGGGAAGAAACTCGCCCACAGCAACTTGAAGTTTATGGTTTGATAGTGCTTCACCACTAGCACTCAACCCCCCCCCCACACACACACACACACACACACACACACCCTCCCCCGCGTCTCTCCTCAGATGTCTGGCTGGAGCTGCCAGTGCCGCGGGGCAGCGTGCTCGCTGAATGGCGGCCAGCTCTGGTCCTCGGTCCCCTGCTCTGCCCATCCACCACACACACACACACACACACACACACACGTACACACACACGCACACATACACACACACACGTACACACACACGCACACACACACACACACACATACACACACACACACACACACACACACACACGTACACACACACACACACACACACACACACACACACCCTCCCAGCTCGCTGAGTGGCGGCCAGCACTGGTCCCTGGTCCCTAGCGCTGCCCATCCCTGGCGCTGACTGTCCTCATTGGGTTAGTGCAGTGCAGAGCAGAGCATTAGGCCCGTGTCCCCTAATCTAAGCAGCACCAGGGCCTGGTCTCACTCGCCTAATGAGGGTGCCTCTGCTGATTGAAATCAACAGCCCAGGTTGGCCAGATCACCAACCAGACAGACAACATGGAGGGAGTGTGTGTGTGTGTGTGTGTGTGTGTGTGTGTGTGTGTGTGTGTGGGTGTGTGTGTGTGTGTGTGTGTGTGGGTGGGGGGTTATTCATGGTCATCCCTCAACAGTCTCGTCAGCGATTTAATGTCACACAGCACTAACACATACACACACACACACACACACACACACATGTCCTACACATGTACACACACACACACACACACACACACACACCCCTGTCCCTGACAGGCCCTAATTGGCAGGTAATAAAAATTGATGGTCATCCTGGACCGGGGCTGTGTGGGAGCAAAGAGAGCCAGACAGGAGTGCTGTTCTGCTGGGGTGCAGGCCCTTTGCTCTTCCTCACGTCACACCAAATGAAGAGGCTACGGCCAGTTCCCTTCCGATCTAATGAGCCCCAGGGACAGACATCAGCATCGTTTAGCTTCTCCCTTGCGCGGCCTCAAACTCACTCCACTTCAGCATCCACACCAGATAGTTGCTGTTTCTCTCAGTTCCACTCAATGGGAAAAAAAAACACCTTTCCATTACATTTAAAAAATGCCTAAGGGGTCCAGGCGGTCCATGAAAGTCAGGGCTGGTCTGGTCTGAACAACCTAATATATTAAGGGAAAGTGAAAGGATATAGATGCATTTTTAATCATCCTTTTTATCGTCACTCAACCAGCTCTCGGGTCAGATAAAAATGATTTGAGTTGTGTCCCTGTGTGCAGTCCAAAGCGCCGGCCTGACCGCTCAGCCCTGATCTCCTTTATATTCACACCACTAAGACAGCTAGGCCTTTATAAACAGCACTTAAAGAAGCGGCCAGATCGTATCAGCCTTTCAAAACGCACCATACTTCCTCTGCACAGGCCTCTGTGATGTGTGGTGTATAATGATGTAAACTCTGTGAGGTATTACTGTCCTATTCTAAGTAGCCAAAATGGGAAACGGAGAAAGGAAAAAGACTTGAGCCTGCTGGCAACAGCTAACAGCACCTCTCTTCCACCCCACCCTATCCTACCTCCCCCACCTACCCCATCCCACCTAGTGAATGCTGGTTGCATAGAGGAGCAGTATTAGTGAATGCTGATTGGATAGAGGAGCAGTATTGGTGTATGCTGATTGGATGTGGTGCTGGTTAAGAGAAAGGCTGAGGGGGTTGGCGGTAGGGGTTGCCTGGGATGTGTGGAACAGAGTTTGTGAACAAGGCTGGGAAGCTAAGAACTGCTGCAGGATGAATGTTTAAAAATTACCTCTTGGGGGCAGGGGCGCGCTGAGTAACCATGGCGACCGGCGAACGGGCTGACGTCAAAGCAGGCATTATGTGATTACTCACCCAGACTCAGGGAGAGGAGAGCGGGCCAGTAAAAAAAAAAAGGAAAATGGGACCAGTCAAACAAAAGAGTTGCACAGCCGTCTACAGCCTTTTTTCACAGTGGGAAACTATTGTGAATACTCTCTCATATCTCACACACAAAAAAAAGATACGGCAATCAGTCACCAACCAAACTCCATCACACGACGATCCGTGTGAGGGAAACTCATAAGTCAAATCATTTAGGCAGGAGAGGTTAGATTTGTCAGTCTGCTTTTAGAGTTTGTTTGCTGTTTTGAAAGCACAAATGTGAATAAATGTGACAGTTGCCAAGCCACCAGAGAGTCGTAACTAACACCACTGAAGAGCAAAGTGCTTTCTATTTTGGGTCCTTCCCACACTGCATAAGAATGCATCAATATCATCCCAGCTGAGAAGGGAGGAATACGAATGAAGAAGCAGGAACACGTGCCGCATGGCTTTCCATGACATCAGAGGACCTCATAACAATGGCCCCCACATGCGGCCGAGCAGCCCTCTCTGCCCACAGCTCTGCTGCTAACAGCCTTCTCCGCATGCTTGAGGCGACTTCAGAAATGCTGCCTGGCAGATAAGAGTGTGCACAGGCTGTGGAGAGTAGACAAAGTTTGTCCCTCCAATAAGGTCTGTCCCGAGTCCGTTCAGCCATACAGAGTAGAGGGTGACAATTTTCCGGGACTCCCGTGGGTCACGGTATTCCCGCGGGAGTCCTGCGGTACGGGAGTCAATTTCACTGTTGGTAACGTGATTGGGACGGGACGGGCAGAAATCAACGGGAGTGGGCGGGAGGGGAACGGAGCCAGAGATTAAATTAAAACATGCGGTGAGTGCACCCAAAGATTGCAAGGCATTTCTAGAAAAGAGAACCACTTACAACTCACAATACGTTTGTTGATTGGCTACTGCTAGCCGCAGAGTAGCCTATCAGAGCAATACAAAGCAGCTGCCCTGTTCACAAGCCGCCAATCAATCAGCGTCAGCGACTACACCGAAAACTGAAGGTGTTTTCTGTTAATCCTGCCATATCAACGTGAGCTAATCGCTAACGTTATCTGAGATGCTAGTTTTGTAACGGCAGGAATAAACACACATGGTAACAAAATCAATCTAAACATGTGTAGCTTTACTCAACACATTAACACTATGATACAGTGTAATTGTCAAGTTGTATGGCTCACTGTGTTCAAAGTCGATCTTAACCCTCGTCACCTCGACTAGCCTATGTGGTGGTTGTTATGGGAAACTAGCTAATAAATGGCAATGCAGCTTTACTGTAGTGAAGTTCGCAAGATTGGAAAGAGGAAATAGCATTTACATGTCCATTTAAATTATAGCCTTTCTAATGCACTTTTGTGAGTTTTAAAATCCGAAATAAGATGGAATGTGAGGAGAGTGCTATTAACTTTAAAGAGGCCTATCTACAATTGAAACTCTCTGTAGCCTATGATGCAAATAAGCCTCATGTCCGGTCTATGGATGTCTGCTTTAGCCTATTGTTGACAGCAGGGTTTTTTTACGATTTAAAATGATACTTTCTAGATGTCCATTATTGTTCGTGCAAATATAAACTGATTCATGTCCCTTGCATTTTGCAACTGTGGGGTCCATGGTAGGCGCCCGACAGAAATATTGTTTCATTTTGCGAGTGATATCCACGTTCTGGCGGTGTTCTAATAAATGTGCACAGAAGGTAAGCTATATAAGGTATAAGCTAGGCCTATTACACAACATAAATTGTCACTATGCTGGCGACCCAAATAAAATCTCCTACGACCAACCCTTTGGAAACCAATGCTTTAGACAACATAGGTAACGAAATGGGAGTGGGATTCGGGAGCCTTTCTCTCGGGATTTTGCAGGACAGGATATTTTTTTTTGGGGGGGGGGGCAGTCACGTGATCGGGATATGATGGGAGTATTTGTGTGGGCTCCGGATGGGACAGGAGTGAAAATTGATTCCCATGTCACCCTCTAATACAGAGCCCATTGACAACAACAAGCGCCGATCGAACGCCCGTCCCATCACTTGGTCACATGACCCCAGCGATTAATTTCTTGGCGTGATTACGTGGAGCCTCAGCGTGGTTACTTGAAGACCTTGCTTGCTGTAAGCAGCAGGCTACTGTATTTACTGTAAACGCTGTGACCTACATGAGAAGAGAACGTCCCTACAACACTGTCAGGATGAGAAATGTCTCGGTGGTTGGCCATCACATACTTTACGTAACTGTGAGAATGGTCAAGTTAATAAGATGGTGAATAAGTGAGACCTATGTACAAAATCCTGTCATGACATAAGCATAAATACATTTGCTGATGTCAACAGTCATAAAGAACACTGCTGGTGTCTTTCTTTATGGACATTACTATATGTCATGAAGAGCATGACTGTGTTTGAATATTGGTTCGTACATTAGCTCGTAAAACTGTGTAAACGTAGCTTGTTGTGATTTCATGCTTGTGTATAACAGCTTTTATCTTGACTGACTTGCTTGTTAACCACTTGTTCACTGGGTTCAACATTCTGCTGTTGAAAGATACATTTCCAAACTGCTGCTGGGCTTGCTCCACTTGGAGCGAAGAGGGATACACATGCATTCAGCAGGGCACACACATGCATACCAGCATGGTTAGCACGAGCTTCCTGGAACTCAAAAGACTTGTCCTGACTGAGAGAGGGTTCATATGATTATCCTTTACCTGGAGGATGCACCTTCAGATGGTCTCCTTTAACAGGTGCTGTCACACCACCAGTGTGACCAGAATGTTGGAAAATGAAAGTTCTAAAGAATATCTGGGTTCAATTCAACATGGAATTTTAGGACCTTAAATTGTTGTGGAACGGAGTTCTTTGTAAGAATGTTCAAAACAACACCCCTGCTTTAGGCAGGGATCACCCTGTAAATAACGTAACGGCAGCGGTAAGCGTAACGCAACGCTCAGACCATAATAAGTTCTATCTTGTTCCTAAGTAACAGAGACGGTTTGCCTAAACTGACAATTGAATACTCTCGTGTTGGACTTTAAACCAAGTTCAATGCTCAGCTTGTTCAATGCTAGCGTTACGCTAGCGCTGCCACTGTTCCGAACCATAGACATTGTTTCCCATACATTGACTTATTTGTGGCGGCCCACCACAATATCAACATTGACCACCACACAATGATTTTCCAGGTTGTACTAAATTGTGCTTAAATCTGGTTAGAATCATAACCACACTGCGCTAATTTGTAAAAAAAAAACTGTTGCATTCAAGTTCATTCTGCAAACCCACAAATAGAATTAAATTGTGTGGGAAACAGTGATAGAGAACAATAGGAAACCTGCCGCTTGCCGCTGGCCAGTGTGATCCCTGCCTTAAGGTTAACCGCTCACCATAACTCTTTTGTAAGTGTATTCAGAAGGATTCCCAGGGCTTCGCCATTTGGTGATTGGTAGTGATGTAAAGGGTGCCATTAAATAACAATTACAGTATGATATGGCTTTTATGTAGATTAATGGTGGTGCATGCATGTGTGTGCGACTGTGCGTGTCTACTTGCGTGTGACTGTTTCAGTATTACATCACACATCTGCACAAGGACGGCCAGTGGACTCTTAGCTTAATGACTTTCACGTTAATTATAAATAAATAGCTAAAGCAACAGAGTGAGCATAAGCAAGCTTTGCCCCTGACCAGGCCAGGAGTAGCACCAAGACAGGTTACAAAGTAATGCCCCATAACATCAATCAACAGCTCCTCGCACGCGTCATCGGGACATTGCTTCCTAATTAACCTACATCGCACTAACATGCTCTAAGCGGCCCTGCCATATTACGTATGCAAAGCTAAACAAATGGGACACAGTGCAATTACTCTGTTCCATTAACAAGCTGGAGTGCACTGCCAGGGCCTCTGCACGATGGCATGTCATACAAGACATGCTCCTGGAGCTCAACTAGCACACCTGCCTTGCCAGGGCCTCTGCACGATGGCATGTCATACAAGACAGTATGCTCAACTAGCAGATCTGTAGGTGCTAAGGTGCTAACAACATCAAGGTCATGGGATTTATACCCATGGAACACACACACACAGTATACCAATACAAATATACACACCTGTGTGCATGTCTACACACAATACAAGTCATTTTAGATAAAACAACTGATAAATGACAAAACATAGATTTAAAGACACAATGTGTTAATTTATATAGCTGTCAGTGACCTCTCGAGTCACCTTTGTAGCGAGTTCACAAGGTATGAAACACTTCCCCTGCAGACCGGCATTACCTCCGCCTGCTCTACTCACTCCAGCCCTCCATCATTATGGAAACATGGAACAGCAAGAGGGAAAGAGCAGCCAGAGAGAGACAAGGGGCCGGGCAACTCCGGGAAAAAGAAAAAGACATTATGTTCTTGAATCCCGGGGGAAAACAGATTCATTTATGAGGCATACCTTTCCCTCATGTTGGGTTTGCTTATTCTGTCCGCTCACTGGCAGGGCTAGGAGAGCAACGCGCTGTTTCACAAGAACGCACACACACACACACACACACACACACACACACACACACACAAACACACACAGACACACACACATATGTAAGCACATGCACACACACACACACATATGTAAGCACATGCACACACACACACACACACACACACACACACACACATATGTAAGCGCACACACACACATACACAGACACACACACACACACACATACATATATATATTATATTATATAGATATAGATAGATAGATAGATAGATAGATAGATAGTGTATGTACTGTAAGCACACACATACAGTATACACACATTTCAGGTTTCTCTCACCTTTCTATGAATGCATGAGGCAACTCAGCCTGTAAAGTGTGAATTGGATTATGGACCATGCTTGAAAAACACAGGCGTGACGCTGCTGCTAGTGTTTGCAGTAGCTTCTGTTTGGGTTCATGGTCTTTGTTATTTGTCCGGTTTGGGAGCTGGTCATGAGGCTGGGGAGAAGAGAGGAGCAGAGAGGAGAGGAGAGGCAGAGAGGAGAGGAGGAGCAGAAAAGAGAAGAGAGGAAAGGAGGAGAGGAGAGGAGATAAGAGGAGAGGGAAGGAAAGGGGAGGAGGAGAAGAGAGGAGAGGAGAGGAACGGAGAGGGCAGCCTGAGGAACAAGGGGCTCGCTGAGATCGCTTGGCTTCTCCAGAGAGCGGTCAACCCTGCCCCGTCAGACACGGCAGCATAAACATCTTAATGGAATACAGCTGCGCAAGTCCACAAACACACACACGGCAGACGCAAACACACACACACACACACACACACACACACACACACACACACACACACACATGCAAATGCGCAAACATGCACACATAGACACAAACACGCACAAACACACTGCTGCACAAACTCACACACACAAATGCAAACTCAAGTGTACTCACACAAGCACACAGACACAAATATAACTGTACACACACACACACACACACACACACACACACACACAAAATATGCCTTCTCTGACTGACTCTCAATTGTGGGGAGAGGGGTTGCATTCCAATAACCACTCTCCAAACCATGAGGATGTTTTGCTATGGTGTGGAGACTGCACACTGCTCCAGGCCAGCTTCTCCAGCGCCTTCCTGGCTCAGGGGCACTGCTCTAATGCCACCAGTGTGTGCTCCTAATGCCCCAGCATGGGGCACTGCTCTAATGCCACCAGTGTGTGCTCCTATTGCCCCAGCATGGGGCACTGCTCTCTAATGCCACCAGTGTGTGCTCCTGATGCCCCCAGCATGGGGCACTGCTCTCTAATGCCACCAGTGTGTGCTCCTAATGCCCCAGCATAGGTGTCCTCCTCCCCACTTCACCTGATTCACACACACACACACACACACACACACACACACCTGTGTGCAGAAGAACTGGCTTTTTCCTCTCTTATGTCAACATACAGACACATACGCGCGTGCACACACACACACACACACACACACACACACTGACACGGGTATGGTTATCTGGTTATCTATCTTTTTATGGTTATCTGGGAAAACAAGATGCCTTTCACCAACAGCATACATCTTAGACATAGGGAAAATACTGCATAACGTACTCATACCTAACCTTTGTCTTTTTTCAAATGCAAAGGCTGTCTGACTGTGAAAGTACCGGCTGTGGATATGTGCAGGTCATGGAGGGAGAAAGAGAGAGAATGAGACAGAATGAGAGAGAGAAAGAGAGAATGAGAGAGAGAGGGAATGAGAGAAACTGATAATTAAAGAGAATGACAGAGAAAGAGAAAGAAGAGAAAGGGAGAATGAGAGAGAGAGGGACTGAGAGAGAAACTGAGAATGAGAAAGAAATAAAGAAAGAGATTGAGAGAAAGAGAGAGAATGAGAGAGCAAGGGAATGAGAGAAAGTGAGAATGAAAGAGAAAGAGAAAGGAAGAATGAGAGAGAGAGAGAGAAAGGATGAGAGAGAAAGAGGGAATGAGAGAGAGCGAGAATGACTCAGAGTGACGATGACAGGAAGACAGGGGGGCTATCTGAGACCCAAGGGCTACAGGCACATTAAATTAAAGACCAATGCATCTCTCTCTCTGTCTGTCTCTCTGTCTCTCTCTCTCTCTCTCTCTCTCTCTCTCTTGAGTCATTTTCTTTCTGTCTCATAAGCCACATTTCTACATTTTCTACATTTATATTCATACCAGTTGTTGTATTATTTTTTGTTGTGTTAATTTTTGACAGCAAGTTCAGTTCTAGTAGATCTGTGATCTAGATCCTGATTGTTCTGTGAACCGTTTGTTCCTCCTGTCTAGTTGCACAGTAGTTAACATCGAGGTGTTCTCTGTCATCAATCTCCCATTAACAGATGCTTAACTATTACACAGACGCAAAACCACTGTACAGTACAAACAACAGGAAGCTCTGAGAGTACAGTCAATGGAGGAAGCTATCAGCCAGAGGCTGAAGAAGAGGAAGCACAGGTGAAGAAGAAGTAACGTAACTGAGGGGCGTTGATGGCCTGGGGTTTGGGTGAGCAACGCATGTGTGTGTGTGGGGTGGGGGGGTTCGGTCACGAGCGGAACTGTGACTGAGGCATATTGATGGCCTGGGGTTTGGGTGAGCAACGCATGTGTGTGTGGGGTGGGGGGGTTCGGTCACGAGCGGAGAGGTCAGTGAGGAGAGGGTGCACGGGGGCGCGAGCTGAACTGTGACTGAGGCATATTGATGGCCTGGGGTTTGGGTGAGCAACGCATGTGTGTGTGGGGTGGGGGGGTTCGGTCACGAGCGGAGAGGTCAGTGAGGAGAGGGTGCACGGGGGCGCGAGCTGAACTGTGACTGAGGCATATTGATGGCCTGGGTTTGGGTGAGCAACGCGTGGGGGGTGGGGGGGTGGGATTGGAGTGAAGTGGCTAATGGTAGTATCAGGGCCAGCCCGGATCTCACAGACGCTGTTTGTGTAGTTTGGCCCGGGCCTCACACGCGCGCTGCCCGACTGATGGAAACCCGACTCGCACTCCAAACAAGCCTGCTGACCTTTCCATGGCGCGCCACTGAATCAATCTTTACATGTTGCCACTGGACAGTTTGAATGAGGGTCTAATGCATCAAGACCCAACATCACAGGCGGCAAGCAACGGCCACAGGTGTGTGGCTGTGTGTGTGTGTGTGTGCTGTGTGCGTGTGTTTGCGTGTGTGTGTGCGTGTGTTTGCATGTGTGTGTGTGTGCGTGTGTGTGTGTATGTGCACGCTCCCGTGTTTGTGTGTGTGTGTGTGCGTGTGTGTGTGTGTGCGTGCGTGTGCGTTTGCACGCTCCCGTATTTGTATGTGTGTGTGTGTGTGTGTGTATGTGTATGCGTATGTGTGTGTGTTTCTGTGCACGCTCCCGTGTTTGTGTGTGTGTGTGTGTGTGTGTGTGCGTGCGTGTGTGTGTGTGTGTGCATGTGTGTGTTTGTGTGCACGCTCCCGTATTTGTGTGTGTGTTTGTGTGTATGTGTGTGTGTGTGCGCATGTGTGTGTGTTTCTGTGCACGCTCCCGTATTTGTGTGTGTATTTGTGTGTATGTGTGTGTGTGTGTGTGTGTCTGTGTGCGTGTGTGTGTGTGTGTGTGTGTGTTTGTGTGCGTGCTCCTGTGTGTGGGTGTGTTGGTGTGTGAAAGCCGTGTGTTGCAGTGTTGTTTGGATGGGCTGAGCACACTTTTTCTCTCTCCATTTCTGTTTTTCTCTCTCTCTCTCTCTCTGAGCGCTCTTTAGTGGTCTGGCGTTTTTGAATGGGCAGCCCATCTGCGGTCCCTGGACATGAGCCGAATGCTGAACTAAGGATGAAATCAGGTGACACCAAGCATGCACAGCCACCGCCACGGCGGGGAGAGGCGAAGGGGGGGGGGGAAGAGAGGAGAGGGGATGGGAGGAGAGGAGAGGAGAAGAGAGGAGAGGAGAAGAGAGGAGAGGAGAGAGAAGGGGAGGAAAGAAGAGGACAGGGGAGGAGAGCAGAGGGCAAGCGGAGTTGAGAGTTTGTCAGCGGAGAGGTGGGATGTGCGCCGGCTAATGTTTTGTGACAGGATCCCAAGCACCCCCCTCTCCCTAACCCCTCCACAGACCCCTGAGTGCTCGGCATCACTAAATGGAGTCAATTCGTGAATGTGACTAATCTTCATTAGGGCTGACATTTCTGAAATAATGAGCTCATCGCACAAAAGGCCTGTCCACTGCACACCCTTCTGTCCACTGCCCACCCTTTTGACGTCACTGCCCAGGCAGATGAGGCCACAGAAGCAGCAGCAGCAGCAGCGGAATCCATTTCTGACAGCAGGGCGAACACGCCGATCTTTGCCATTCCAAAATGAAGCAGTGAGCCAGCTCAGGCAGAAAATAAACACAGAGAAATTATTCATTTCTAGTCGACCTCGGTGACCGCTAGAAAAGCTCAATCAAGCGCGTGTCTGATTTGAATTTCTTCTAAGCGATTAAAAAGAAAGCCTCCATCAAAAAAAAGCCATTTGTGTTAGTTAAGTGGCATTTCAAGTCGTGCATTGAGGTCAATATACTATCTAAAGTCAATCAAAGGAAATCAAATGGAATTATAATGGAGTGAACCCCAATAAACAAATGTTTAAAGTGTGGGCGGACACCAATGCAGATCTCCCGATAACCTGCGTGGTGTCCAAGGAGACCACAACAGAACATGAGCACAGACCACCAGCAGACTGTTTGCATAAACACTGAGAAAGACGAATGTCCAGCATCACTGCGAAACTCGAGTGTGTCAGTCCACCTCCCTCCTCTAAATGGGAGAGCAGGGTAAATGTTTTGGGCTCTCCTCAGTCTGGAGCGGGCCTGGAAGTACAGCTATGCCACAAAAGGTAACAGAGAGGAACCCAGCTACGTAGGAAACACTCTGGAACACACCAAAAAAGGCCATTCATTAAACAAGCCCTCCATACCGAGACATCCTCTGTCACACAAAAGGAGATTTAAATGAACTCTGTGTGACACGCCTTTGGAAGTGTGTGTGTGTGTGTGTGTGTGTTTTGGGGTGGGGGGGCACGAGGTTGGCGGTGGTATCATCACCACACTGTTTTCCTCCAATCCTTCACCAGCGAGTCACCAGCGAGCCGCTCAAGGAGTCTCCTGCATGGTGTTCCTGGCCAACAGGCAGGGCCGAGAGGAGCTAAAAGGTTTGTGCTTACTGTTCTGGCCCATGAATCACTTGCGTGGCCTTGGGGGTGGTGGAACGGGAAGGACAGGGAGAGTTTGAGGCAAAGCAGGCCCTGTTCTCCCGTGTGCTTGGGGAAGCCAACTTCCTCCTCTGCCCATTGATCTCCGCACCGGTTTGCCGGGTCAGGCAGTTAAAAGCATAGACGAACATGTCATGAGCATTCATTTCAAGAGTAGGTGTTTTAAATACTAACAGGATTTCTGTTATGATGATAATGGTACAAGGAAGTCTGTGAGTACGGTTCAAGTAAGGGCTGGGCAATTAATCAAATTAAACAATTAATCGTCAATTATGGCTTTCGACGATTATGAAAACATCATCAAATAATAACAATTATTTTGTTGCATTCTGCTTTGCAACAATGCTTTAGTTTTGTGCTGAGCAATAAATACAGCAAAAACATTGAGTAATTGTGTTAAATAATCATGATCTCAATACAGTCCAAAATAATCATTGAGTAATCATGTTAAATAATCATTATCTCAATACTGTCCGAAATAATCATGATTATGATTTTTGTCATAATTGAGGAACCCTAGTTTGAGTCAAAAAAGGAAAAGCAATCAAACATATTCAGATGCCACTTCCCTTATCCCTTGTATAATACCATGCAAAGGCCAGAAAGAATGAAGTATGCTATTTTTCCCATGCGAAGAAATCTTTTGTATTACACATTTTATTTTATTTCCCTTGTTTTCTGCAGACTTTAGAGTTGAAGGGAAGTATCATTGTGGTATGGATAGTTGCCTTTAGTCCAACCAGTCACAGCCTTTTGAAAAGCCAGACCTGAGGTCAAGCCCCATCCAATGGCCGATAACAGCCTTACGTAAGAGCTGGCCACTCCGACTGACGGCAGGGGACGTTATGATACCGCCACTGCCTGCCATGACCAGAGTGCAAGAGGTGAACTTGGCCAAGAAAAAAAAAATGAGTGCGACTGGTGCTTCTCTGGTTGTCTCCTCTAAATCCGGTTTACATAATGTTTTAATGGGAACAGCGGCATGGGGTGTCCACACTGTCCAGACAGGCGTCTGTCGGCGGCCTGCTGCGAATAAAAGCAGATGGTGTCGTGGCACGGAACTCGGCTCGCATGGCACCCCACTCCAGGCCATTTCAGAGAAGCACACCGGCAGTACTCACACAAGCTTTGTGGGACAGAGCCATCACTCCGAGTCAATCGTACCTCCAGACACCTGTCCAAACTCTAGTGACCCCCATTGAATGAAACATAATGATTTTCAGGTCTGGAGGTTCATTCAGAGGTGTCATTCAAGTCTGTGGATGTGCTGCCATTTGGCTCTGCGGCTGGAGTCGTGGAGCTGGACTGTTGCGTAAGGCTTGGGCCCAGGGCTGAGAGTTAAGTGCAGCGTTTCTGCAGTGGCACGTCGGCACATTGGGTAAAGGGTCAAAGTTCTACGGAACTCCACAGTACGAATCTCACATTTCACAGTATCATCATCAAATATGGTTTATTCAGGGAAGACTGACATTGAGCATTGAGCTCTTTTACACAATCATACAACAACAAATAACAGACAAATAACAAAGAAAAAACAATACAATTGAATATGATACAAAAACTAAATAAAAAGAACGATCTACAGTAAATATCAGTCAAAGCAAGAACACTGTATAATAGCCATATTGCCGATTATACCCTTAAATTGGTCTAACAGTAACAAAGCTGGCTTGGTCCTGTGATGGTGGAGCGCAGCCAACCACAAGGCAGCTCACGGCTTTCAGGTCCTTGGAGGCTCGAGCCTCCTGACACGCTCAGGAGTAAAAGTCCCTCTTGCAGAAATCTGGCTTTTCTTGCAGGACTTCAGAGGGAAAGCAACAACAGCTGACTAGAGACTTTCTTTTTTGCCTCGCGCTAACAAACCATGACCGAGCAGTTATGAGCGCACTACACATGAAGTAATTTGAACAGAAATCACAAAAAGTTCACTCTGGTCCCCCAGAGAAGCAATGAAAAACAGCTAGGAAACAAAAAGGCATGCAAAACTGTAGCGAACTCTGATACGCTTCTATTTTACAGAACGGCCAGGGCAAAGAACAAAAGTGCAAGCAAAGAATGTGTTAAGAACTACAGGGGCCGCTGCAACAAAGGCAGCACAGAGGTGTGGGATGAAGCCTTAGAAGTCTGCACAGTTCTGCTCCTCACTGCAGTCTGTCGGGTCAATGAGGCTACAAGGCTCAGATAAAGATACTGGACTGGATTTGTCACGGAAGCCTAATGATTACATAGGTACACGCTCATGCACAGATACTATCCAGACACACATGCAGACACAAACACAAACAAACACACACACACACACACACACACACACACACACACAAATACACACACACACACACACACACACACACAAGCCCTAAACACATAATACTCATTCATGGCTCTGCCAAGGTGATACATGTGTAATCAGATGCAAGTGAATGAAATGAGCTCCACCACAATCTCACACTTCAAGTCCCCCATTGTGTTTCCGCCACATTTTTCTGAAGTGTGTGTGAGTACTGTTCCCCCTGGAACTCAGTCTTTTCTCTCCACGCCAAGACCAGGCCAGCTGGCCACCCACAAGCACATGCCAGCCTGCCATTCAACATGATTGATCGTGGCGTAGTAGAAACTAGTAGTGCAAGTACGCTACAAGAAAGGTACACACAGAGATAGAGAGAGAGAGGGAGAGAGAAGGGGAGAGAGAGAGAGAGAGAAGTCCACTCTGCTGCAACCTGTTTCTAGGCAACACAAGAGGAAGTGTGTGCTGAGAAATCAATAAGACATGGGGCAGGACAGTCCCCGGCAGGCGTGCGTCACCAGGTGACTTCACCTCTGGCCAGGAGGAAGCACTGGGCCCCATCGATTCCGCCCCCCACGGCACTCTGTAAACTTTGTAACGGCAGGGTGACCACACCAAGGGCACCCCGAGGACAGCCGTAAGACAGACAAGTTAGAGCTCCGTCCAGCCGTGAGCTAAGAGAAAGAGAGAGAGAGAGAGAGAGGTAGAGGGGAATTTGCACACATATTGCCTAATAGCTTGTATCCCTCCACCCTTGGAGCCAGGGCACAGGGTAAACGACGGGACCTCGGGACTGTGTGCGTGTTGGCATGGCAGCCTCACTCGGCATGTACTGTACATTGCTCTCTCTCTCTCTCTTTCTCTCTCTCTCTCTCTCTCTGTCTCTGTCTCTCTCCAGGAGCCAGCAGCTTCAAGCAATTAGTAGAATTACGCATTTGGGCTACGGGCAATTGTGGAGAGAACCGAGAACATTAATGAAAGTCATAAACGCTACCAGCTGGAGGCTATGCATTTACACCAGCACTTACCCAATATGCAAGAGCCCTGGCTTTCAAAATGCGCCTTTGTTTTTCAGCTCTCCTTCCCTACCTTCTCAAGGCATAATACAGAGGAGAGTAGCTGCAGGCTGAGAAACAACTTGTCACACTCACTCACTCACACACACACACACACACACACACACAGTGCCTTATGCCATTTCACAACTTGACAATCTATATGGTATATGAGAGTTCCGTCTTCCTTAAGTAAATTGTTCAGACAACTCCCTCCAAACAAAACATTGTTAACCTAAATTCAAACATGTCCATAGCTGTTTGGGTCTCATTCTTCCGCCGCAAGTTCATTTTGTTAACAGGGACAAGGTGATTAAGTCTCTCAGAGTAGGATGGCAGTAAATCACGCTGGTGCAAATTGTGGTCATTTATTAACGTCAGTGACCAATCTCCCTGCTTACCTCTACCTAACACTGCGGTTGTCGTCATGTGAGGATTTGAGTAGAAAACAGAAAGAGCACTTCTGACAAACAGAAAATACCATGTTTTGACATTCTTTTGAGGTGTTTTTTCAAGTTACAATATTCCACCAATTTCACCAGAGTGTCCTTTCTGGTAATTTCTCTGCACGTGTTGTCAGCGTCGGTAGGACATGTTTATTTGAAGTGGGAGAGAACACAGGGTGTCTGTACGGCAGGGACGAGGGGGGGTGGATGGGGGCTTCACACGTGCAGAGAGGCTAACGTGACAATAGCCAGAGAACTACCAGGACAGGTTTGGAAGTGTGTGTGTGTGTGTGTGTGTGTGTGTGTGTGTGTGTGTGTGTGTGTGTGTGTGTGTGCAGGTTTGGAAGGGCCTTCTGCTCAGCTTCACAGGGAGAGCTCTAAACACATGACATTGAGAAAATAAAAGTAAGAGTCATAGTAATAGCAGCAGTAGCGGAAACTACACTTACAGCTCAGCTTTATTGTTTCACTACGTTGGTCACATAATAATCTTTAAGATGAGAAATGCAGTTCACACAAATCGTAACAACTTTTGCAGTTTGTCATAAAACAAAACAATACTTTCTTTTAAATTAACTAAAAACACGACATTGAGAAAATAAAAGAGTCATATTAATAGTAGCAGACTGGTTGTTACTATACTAATGCTACTAACATTACGACAACTACAACTACTGCTAATACTAGAAACAGGTAAAGCTAGAGTTAGCTAGAGATTAACATGACATACCACAAAATAGGACAAAGACCAAGTTATTATAATATGTAAGGACAGAAGCACATAGCACAACAGCACATACTGTACTGTAACATTCATCTGCTGTAGGCTGTTGGCATAAGATCCACTGGCTAATACTTTCCATTCACTCTGATCAGGGCACATATACTGTAGGTCTCTAGTTCACATATAGGTCTCTAGTTCACAGGAGTGGCCTTGTTTAATAACCCTTGTCTCACATAGAGAGAGAGAGAGAGAGAGAGAGAGAGAGAGAGTCAAAAAAGACAATGCACCCAAAGCAACTACAGCCTTCCCTAATAAAACAGTTACCTCTAAAGAGGGACTACCTCTCTTCATTGATTTTATATCAAACATGTTCTTAGATGCATAGGCTTTATTTAAAGTGGGGAAGGCAGAACACAAACAAAACACAAAAACACATCAATAGAAAAAGTAGAAGTCAAAGAGAAGTGAACAAACACACCACAATGATGACTATGAAGGAAGTGATAGAGGAAAATAAACAAAAAGAAAGAGAGAAAGACAGAGCACAGAAAAAACAGAGAGAGAGGGAGTGAGATTTGAATTGTACTTTATTGCGTTGCACAACAGCACAAAACTTCAATCAATCAATGATGACCAAAATTATTTAAAAAGCACAACACACAAAAATAAATAAAAGGGAGAGGGAGTGAGAGAGAGAAGAGAGAGAGAGAGAAAGAGAGAGTGAGAGCGAGAGAGAGGGAGAGAGAGTGAGGGAGGGAGTGAGAGAGAGAGAGGGAGAGAGAGTGAGGGAGGGAGTGAGAGAGAGAGAGGAAAGAGAGTGAGGGAGGGAGTGAGAGCGAGAGAGAGGGAGAGAGAGTGAGGGAGCATGAGAGAGAGGGAGAGAGAGGAAAGAGAGAAAGAGAGAGATAGAAAGAGAATAACACACTATTCATCCCTCATGCTAAGCTCAACACCTGGTCCCACTGCAGGTGGGTCCCTTCAGGCCAGGGGCTGTTTAGAGTGGGCCAGAGAGCGAGCCGAGTGAAGTTCCAAGCCAGCGCGAGCCCACAAGCCCGTGTCAGTTTCCAGCTGCGCATACACATTCCACACCATTACACCCCTTACTGGACTCCCACAGACGCTCATGACGCTCAAACATTCACTAGATGCTGTTTGTCTCGCTCTCAGCTGCCAATACAACTCTGTATGTATTCGTATATGGACACCAACACACAGGCTGTCAACTGCATTTAAGCGTTGGCCCAGCAAACGGAACCACAGAGACTCCACAGGCTGGCTTCCATGGATTGATCCGAATCCTAGACTAAAAAATGTGTTTCAGTCTAGATCTTCATTCAAGTTCTCTTCTAGTCTGGAGTTAGGATTAATCCACGTCCAGGAACGCTAGAGTTATATCTAGTCTCTAAATGCTCCGAGTAAAACTAAGTTGCGAGATTTGTTGTCATTTAATCTAACTGAAGACATTTGGTTCCTGTTTTAGTTTTATAGTGCAATACCTAGAGAGATACAGACAGCTGTAGTGCTCAGTGAAACATCAGACAGAGTCAGTATTTCACAATCACACAGGGACTATGATCCCCCTTCTCAGCAGGACGTGGCAAGCCCACGGCCCATAACTCCTGAAAGGATATTATGTCCTGAGGTTGTGACTGCGGAGGGATTCGTGTGTCAGCAAAAATGTCATTTGGGATGAACGGTACAGGACGTGAGGTGACAGGACGAAACAGCGCCATCTCCTCCACCCTCGCCATGTGATCTAAGCGCGAGTGTGTGCTCTCACGGCGCTGTACAAATGTTCTGAAAGAGCATCTCTCTGGGGGTTAATTTACGTCAGAGAGAATGACACATGTGCAGACGAGTCCAAAGCTGCACACACACACACACACACACACACACACACACACACACACACACAAACACACATACAGGGAGAGAGAGCTGTGCACACACACGTACATTTGTAAATACTTTTAACACATAAACACACACACACTCCCAGGGACATGAACAGTGTGTTCACCTTTTCAGCATGGTAAATGTTATCACTTCTTGTGCTTGTGGAAGCTGGGGTACTTGAAAGGCATTAATCGCTTAAATCTGCCGTCAACATGGAAGGTAAGCCCTACACACATGAGACGCATCTAAGGGCCTATTCATAACCAAGTGAAGGGACTGCAGTGTCCTAGCCCTCAACGTCACTACAACACACGTCTCTCCGTTTGAAAACGTCTTGCACGGAGAGGAGCGATTTCTCTCAGGGAGCGGACACTTCGACTGGCACTCGTGCGGCTGAGTACAGTGTGTTGTTAGGAGAGAGACAAGACAACGCCTGAGTGTTTACAGCGTAGGATGATGAGTCGCTGAGCTACGCAACTGACGAGAGCAGGGCTTACCGTGGGCTAGCCAGTGGATAGCGCTTGCCTGTCCATCTCTCCCTCTCTATTATAGCTATCCGTTTACCAGCTAACACTTTACTTACACCTAGTCTCCATTAAGCATGGCATAAACACATGCATAAAGGTGTATAGGTGATAATGCCTCATAGTGATTGCTATAAGTCTATATAACTACATATATAACTACATTTGGGGCAGCCGTGGCCTACTGGTTAGCGCTTCGGACTTGTAACAGGAGGGTTGCCGGTTCGAACCCCGACCAGTAGGCACGGCTGAAGTGCCCTTGAGCAAGGCACCTGGGATTAGTGTGTGCTTCACCTCACTGTGTGTTCACTGTGTGCTGAGTGTGTTTCACTAATTCATGGATTGGGATAAATGCAGAGACCAAATTTCCCTCACGGGATCAAAAGAGTATATATACTTATAATAACTGCACTCGTAAAACATTACTTGGCATTACAGTATCAGCCATTTCAACATGAGTATATAACGTAGCTTCTTCTACCTCATGATAATGCCACAGTGGACATCTTAACCATATATTAAATGTTGTTTATTCACCAAATGCTCTTTCATAAAAATAGTTGTGTAGGGCTTATACAACAAATTCAGAACACTTTATGTGTACAGGCATGTCTACTTATAAATAGTCTTATGTCAAATGCTATAAAGCATGATTATGAATACTTTATTTAAAAATGTATAAATGTGTTTATAATGTTTTATGAATTCTGCGTTTAAGTGTTACCATTAGTTCTATGTTTGTTGAACTGCTTCAAACTTCAGTGGCAGTGGCGGGCTATTGGGGTGTTATTTTGACATGGGTACTATTTTCGTCTTACAAAATGCTTAAATTGGCAGCAATAATGGTTCTATTTTGTGGTGAAGGTGCTGGAATATCTAGAAATCTCCATTATGAGGAATGTGAATCATTAATG
This sequence comes from Alosa pseudoharengus, assembly GCF_046254945.1. Lineage (NCBI taxonomy): Eukaryota > Metazoa > Chordata > Actinopteri > Clupeiformes > Clupeidae > Alosa > Alosa pseudoharengus. The sequence goes on along the minus strand of NW_027468565.1, from coordinate 27,547,846 downwards.
AATTCCTTCTGTTGGCATTGAGGAGGGAAGCTGATGTTGAGCTGTCATTTAGGCAGCTGTGTGTGTGTGTGTGTGTGTGTGTGCGCGCACGCGCGCATACGAGGGAGTGTTTACATGTATGTGAGTGTTAATGTGTATGTGTAACAGCAGGCATGTGGATACAGCAGAAAAGTACATTACTAAGATCCAAAGAGATCCAAATGCTCTCCCCACATTCTGTGAGACAAGTGTGGCTGTTTTTTTTGTTGTTTTATCCCTGGCCACCAAACAAAACCTCAAATGACCTACTTTCTACTATTTGTCCCGATCCCCACCCCACCCACCCCCCACCCCCACCCTCAGCGACAGCTCCATGGGCCGATTGGGTTTACTGACATGATGGCGGGGCGTCTAATCGCCAAGGGTCCACTTCAGCGTCCATTCAGCCTCCATCACCAGATGCCACATGCTTTGGATTGAGTCTGACCCAAGCCCCAAAAGGAGAGGGTCGGGTTGGGCCATTCCAAAAAAATAACTTCCCATGACACTTTACATTCCAAACACAAACAAATTCGGTGGACAGGTCGACAGACCACCCCCCCCATCCCCCACCATAAGCCCCGATCCCAAGGAAAGAGAGAAAATCAGGGGTGCTTAAAAAAACACAACAATGGGTCGTTTCCAAAACTGGTGCCTGTGATTGCGTTTGGAGAGCCCTCGCTGGAGGAAGTCATTATCGTGGGTTTAAAATATCTTTATCGTCTGACGTTTTCAAAGAATTTCCTCCCTTGGCTGGGATAATATTAGTGTTGGTGTCAGATGGAGGCCACAGTCCAGCCCCCGCGGTGGCCAGACCAGAGTGGTGGCAGTGACGCACCAGACAGGAAGAGGGAAGAAGAGGACTCTCGTGGAAAGCAACAGTCCAGCGGAGCTTCCTTCTCCTCTTTCCAGGCTCATACCCTCCGGTTATGAAAGGAAACGCTACAATGCTCTATTGCCCCACAAAAAGCTGACTTTTATTACAACTTTTCGAGACGAACAAATTTGCATCTTAACATTCAGGGTAACTAAAAACAAACTGAAAACAATGGGGATGCTTTCCAAACACGTAATAATAATAAGAAAAACAAGTTGTTCTCCACATGTTCCACTGATCTGGGAGAGGCCGGCAGACAAAGAGGCTTTTTTATTCTGATGCAACACCGCACAAGAGAGAAAAAAAATGCCTCTTTTAACACTCCTCAAGCATGTAAGGGAATCCTTCCTCACAATTCCTTCACAAGCTATATCGACCTGCCCAAAAGAGCAAAATTTCTTCTCCCAGTTAAATCTTTCTGACTGGAATATAAAAGATCAGACTGTCACCTTCCATTATCTCAGCAAATGAGGTACACGCCAAAAAGCCCGCACTCAATTGCATCATGTCAATGGATACTGACATCTTCTAATGTGCTGATGTCTTGCTGACGACTTTTTATTGTGAAGCTGTGCTGCCTGGAGAGCCAACAGACACTGGCAGGCCGTGTGGAACCACATACAGAGAGCAGTGTGTGTTTATCAAACACAACCCCTCCGAAGGAAAAACGGTCTGCTTGAGACAAGGGATACACATAGGAGACGATAAAAGTGTTTTGTTTTTTCCACTGAGTGCTGAAGGACAGGATGGGTGCTGGAGATACAGAGCAATTCAGCTTCTCCTTTCTGTATTTATTTTTTCAAATAAACTGTTTTGATCTGAGGAGTGGCAAACTGAAGGGGACCTCTCCATGAAATAAACAAGGACATTAGCAAAGGCCAGTTGACAACGTCAACACTAAGCGCAACACTGTACATTTTTACCAGCATACCACAGCTTATCTGGGAGTGTGAGCCATACTTCCTTGCAGAACTGACACAGTGTAGCATTCCTGGAGCACTGGTTATCATTACACTAACAAACTGATGTCACGTCTCAAAAATGGTCAAGGAAAAACATATTCAACTAAAGCGCCATCCGGACTTTTTGTAAGCCATAGTGATGGCAGAATGCACTGTTCACACTTCTTTATGCTCATCGAGGGAAAGAGACCGACGTCAGATGTGTGTGTGTGTATGTGTGTGTGTGTGTGTGTGTGTGAGTGTGTGCGTGCGTGTGTGTCTGGGGAGGGGGAGATGACTACCACAGATCACCAGGGGCCTATTGTACCACAGCTAGACCACACAATACTGCGGCACCACATGCGCGCCATGTGCCCTGCATCCGTGCATGCACACAGCACACAAACTAGCTTCTGCCCTCGATGTGCTGATTGACTCCCATGCCGGAAATCAAGAGGCATCCAGAAGAAAGAGATCAGGGGTTTAGGGGACTGGGACTGGGGAACTCCTGCTACTGACAGCCATAGTGTCATAACAGGGTTACGGTGCTCAAAACAAAGGGCCTGTGGTTCTGCAAATGAGTCACTAGAGGGCTCACCCAGTGCTTCAGGTATACTGTATGAATACATATGCTGAATGGCTCAGCCGATTCCCCTCAGGTTTGTACATAATATACAAAAAGAAAAAAATAAATATACACCGCAAATTCAAACAACTGCAGACAGTGAATTTAGTATTTTATAAATGTTGTCAGATCTTATTCTTATCATTTCTGTTTCTTCATCTTGCAAATGTCTTGTATCCTGTATGTAAAACCAATCAATGCATTAAATAGATTGAACTACATCAAACAATATGGGAATGCAACTATGTTTTGATGGAAAACATATCTCAAAAGAATATAGCAGTAATGATTGCTTGAGGTGCCATTCACTGATATCTTGAAAGTACTCTTCAAAACAGTAGCTCTTAAAAATATAAATTTCAGTTAAATAAAAGCATTGCCACAAGGAAAACATACACCTAACTGTTATTAAGCTGTTTCTCTATCAGCCAGGGTTTGGCAGCTATCAACTATATCCAAAACTGTCCTCCACTAACTCTCCCTTCAAAAGAATCTATCACGGTCCTCTTTCTCTGTGAATGATTTCCTAAAGATACACTCACCTGATACAACTAGATTTACAGACATGCCAGGCACTAACATATGTCATATATCACACAAGAGAACAGCATGGAGGGTTCAGTGTGCTGTAAGTTAAACGCCTGCGTCATCCCAGTGCACTCTGAAAGCTGAAGTTTGTTTTCTGAGGACACAGCATCCGCACAGGTTAACCACCGCGGAGCGGCGGAGCTATCAATGAGAGCTTTTGATCCGACAGAAAATCTGTTTCTCGTTGAAGTGCTCACCATAGTCACCGACTTTTCCACTAGCAGAGTCGTAAATCCACACCGCCGACCCAGCCTTTAAATCAGAAAAGTGCAGTAACCCCCTGGCCCTGTGGTTCTCAACAGAAGTGTTCAAATGCTCTGGGCTTCGAGCAGCAGAGCCATCATGGTTTCCAGAGGTCGCCTCCAGTGCCAGCTGTTCATACACAGAGTCCATGGACAGCAATCACTGGCTCTGGCATCACATTAATTGCTGGTGATCATTAAACGAACATAAATTGTCACACAGCTATATGTTGTTTAAGGCCCTCTATGTGTCTAAGAATTGGCAGTGTGCATGTAACAACAGATACCCTCCTGTATCCATTATCAAGAGAAAAACAAGAGATGCATTGACAAGAAGGTGACAGTTGTCTTTAATGTGCACTACAATGCACTATGTCTGGCATCTGTCATGAGAGCTAAATTGGGCTTCCCATACAAATTACTTGGTGAATAAGAAATCATATGTTTGCACATACTGTTTATGGCCGATGCATCACCCAGGCAAAATGACCTCTTCGTATAATGTAATAGCCAGCAATAAAAAGCAATATGGACATATTTTCATCACAGTAGTATTAAAAGTGACTCACACTGACTGAGAAGAGCCTAGACACATAGACGCAAAGAGCAAAGGTTTGTACAATTGCAAAGATTTGATTATGTCTGTGCAATATGTGTAAACATATTGCATAAACTTAAATAAAATGGGCTATCATTTAATCATATTCTCTGTCCAGCAGGACAAGAAATCTGAGGGGCAAAAGCAAACTTTGAAGAAATGATAGCTTATGTTCCTACCTTGGAAATGCGTAACAATTAAGCTTATAATAACTCTGAATCTGAAACTCTGAATCTGAAAAGAATTCAGATCTATCTGATTCCCACTGGAATAATCATATTTTTTTAAACTGCTATTTAATTTTAAAATGTCCAAATGTTGCACAAAATAATGATACATTTGCATGTGTTATGCTACCAATTATAAGACATTAAATATTAGAACTACCAGACCGCATCAATAACTGTAAGTCCTAATAAAATGTCTGTTATTTGTATTAGGATATTTAGTACAATTACTTTCATTGCTCATGGTTGTGTTGTTTTCTGAAATCTGCCTAGTACAATGCCAAAAATGTCCCAACATGTTCAAAAGTAGGCTACTAAACAATTCTCGAACATTACTGGCCATGCTGCCCACCGCTGGATGGGACAGGGTGAAAAACGATTCCTTACCTGGTCTCTTTGTAAGCATGGCAATGAAGTCCTCCTGTGTGACTTGCTGTTGGACTGACTGTGTGCCATGTCTGAGGATATTACAGAGCTGGACCTCCTTCGCCTTTTAAATACAGGGACCTCTTCCTTCGACCCAGTCACGGAGGTACAACCCTCCCTGTGAATCCCTTCTTTCGGAAATACCTTGTCAGCATACCTCGCTAGTAAGATTCCAAGCACTCCGACCAGGTATGCCAAGTAAGGTCTCCAGGCTCCACGTACTTTGTTCAGAGATATAAGTGAAATAGTCCTGAGGACGCTGATGAAAATGATGATGGAGACCCCCTGTTTGAGTCTAAGAACCATGAGTGCGCTGCTTGCCAAGCAGGCGAGCACCACCACGGCAGACGCAAGGGAGAACGTCTGACCATTCGTCCCGTCAAACAAGCAGCGCGCCGCGGCTTCGCCCAAGTGGCACACGGTGAGAAGGAAGAGATAAGTTTTAATGCATATCCCACACCGGATTAGATACAGCCCGACCCAGAAGAAGGCACATGCAAGGGTAAAAACGGGCGAGATAACATGCCACAAAGTTAGCAATAGCTCCCCCGCGCAGCTGGATAGAAAATGAATGAAGGACGCAGACGGTCTGTCACTACCAGGTTCAGTCTCCCAGTCAACACATTTAATAACCAGAGCGAGAAAAACCGAAAGCGACCCCACAGACACCACAGAGCGGAGCTTTTGGGAAGTCCATATTTTATAGAGAACAAGCCTCTCCCACAATCCACATTCAGGGTCCTGACGAAGCGAGACGACACATGTTTTCATATATCCATTGCGATGGGGTGCCTTGGAGCTGCTCTCGTGAGTGGTGCCTGATGCACCACTTTGACTGACAGAGTTCACTGCCATCACATTGATTTGCAGAGTAAAGTACCCTGTAGCAATTCAAAACGTTGCTGCTACGATGACAGCTAAGCCATCACGGCACCAGTACATTGGGTAGCCTAATGTAATGCTTGACATTTCCAGAGGACGTTTTATGTACATGTAAGTAATAGCGGAACGAACACATGTCCTACATAAATGCACGTGCTGTGAATAATTTGATTTCAATGTCCTATCTCAACGCATCTCATTTCCTTTGTTGTACTCCAGGTAAATAGGTAGAGGGCACCCCAAAGGAGTACCAGCGAACCAGTGTGGCGTGGCAGACCAACTTCTGACGTTGAGCAGAATTAGGCCATTTGCTGTGTTTTTGTTTTTTCCCCTCGCACTCCAAAGGATTGCGCTCGAGCCTCGCTGCCGTCTTTATGAGCTTTTGTCACCTCAGGTCAAGATTGTTCGGCTCTTGCTCCTTGTCCGCTTGAAATACAGACGCCGTTCTTGAGTAACCTACTTAATGTGACCACGCGTAGGCTACTCTGTCACATTTCACACTTCTTTGGGTCTTTCTCCGTTGTTGCCCCAGGTCGTATTGCTGTCAAAGCGTGAGGAAAAAATAGGCTCACATTAACGCGCTCTAGTCCCGAATCGTGAAGCTCGAGAAGAGGAGGGGATTCTGCTTTGTTACTCATCAGCTCCTCTGGCGCTGCTGGTGAGCGTGCTGGTGTATGCAGCAGCACTCTCGCCGTGTTCAGTTCACACCCACCACTGGCTTAACACAGGACCATGCTTTCATTCAGCAGTCCAGTGGCACAGTGAACTTCATTGAAATGAAACATTCCATCTTCTAAGGTTCCAGCTCAAGGGCATGACTCGCCATCTCGCCTTCTCTCCGTTTTTGTACACGCACAGAGAGGTTTACGAGCAAGAGAGCGTCTTCGGCGGGAGTTTCCGCCTAATAATCAGATTTTGGAGACATCTGAATAATGGAGCGTGCCCTACATTTCCGTTCTCTTCTGCTGTTTGTTATTGCAGATTGTGGGATTTTTAAGAGGGGGGTTGTAATACTTATATTCTACCGAAATATAGCAAACAAGATCATTGCATTAATTGACATGGGTTGTCTGTCATTTCAATCAAGTGTCATCTTAATCAAAGGGAATCATAACAATTTCATAACAGCATATTTGTGCATCTTGTCACTGAAAATATTCCCATTCCCATTCATTATGGTCCTTCATGCCATCAACATCATTTGGCACGTTTTTCTACCTTGCACTATATCAGATAAATCAAACATCTGAAGGTGCATGGTTGTAAGGTTGAAGAAATCATCAGTGAATTGTATTTATCATTAAAAACTGCCATTTTGATCCGGCAGAATTACAGGGTCTCTCTATTAGGTGATGCCTTTCCCAAACATATTTGAAAGGCTGATGTCTTGTATTGAATGTCTTTTATGAGTTCTCATGGCAACATCCTGAGACTGGTAGTGGTAGTGGTAGTGATATTGAGTGACCACAGCAATTCAGGATGTTATGTATATAAATATTGTTTGACTTTAGTCATCACACAATTTCAATGCAACTCCATTCCAGGCAATGACATTTTCTTCTGTAGTTAATAAAATGTTGCTTGTCATTCTCATTTTATTCAAGTAAAAACCTGCAAGTCAAATTAAATCAACCCAAGATGCTAGCCAACTAAAAAAAGATAATGATAATAATTTAACATCTCCCTTTTTTCTGAGAGGGGTAGGCCGAGAATCATTGAGACAAACCAACAGTTCAAGTTATAAATCTTGTTTTGTGTGATGAGGATATTGTCTATGTTCTCAGATTGACTGTGGCAGTGTTTTGACAAAGAACCTAACTCATGTGACTATAGTGATGCTGTCAGTGTATTGCCCTGGCTATTGTCCTAAAGGCCTACATTTCTGTCATATCTTGCGCACCCCTCGGTGTTAGAGGTCGGTAAGCTATTGGTAGAGTGTGAGAGATGCTCTTGTGAAGAATATGAGCATGCTGCACCAAGGAGAGGATAGCACCCTCCACACCCTCACATTACTAAATTAAGGAAATTAAGCTTAAGTGAATTCACTAACTGACATAATGTCTATTCCATTGGGGTTACTGCATGGCTGAGAGGCCTGGTTTGATTGTTCTTTGCCTTAATGAATATTATTAGTGTTATTGAATTGCATTCTCTTCTAAACTGTTTGGTAAGATGTACAATTTTACTCTGTATTTTAGTCAGTATTCTAGATGCACTTCTATTTATCTATCTACAGTATCTATCTATCTATCCATCTATCTATCTATCTGTCTGTCTGTCTGTCTGTCTGCCTTTCTGTCTATCTACTTTTGTAAAACAAAAGACGTACAGGACTGCTGGCTGTTAAATGGATCACAGCTGGAGCCTCTATACTGTATGCCAGAGACGCAGCTCCCTTAGAAGAGAAGAGGCTGAAGTTGGCCCATTCAGTCAGTGATAGAGCACATCACCACCCAGGAAGGAGGGGAAGAGAGGGGGCCAGGAGGGGAACAAAGGGGCTAAGAACACATGCAAAGGTCCTCAGAGGTTTGTTTGCTCCTCTCCCTCGAGTGTTGGAATAAAGGTGAGTCTCCTCTCCCAGGCAGAGAAAGATAAATTGCTCTTTGTCAGGGGAGTGGCCCAGCACACACACACACACACACACACACACACACACACACAAGCAGTTCCTTTTTCGCTAGAATGTTGACATGTTCCATTTTAACAGAGATGCACTTAATAACTCATACTGTCCCCATGGGCCTCAACACACCAGATTATTCCCAAGCTGCATGGAATATTCTATCAATGAAGCGGCTCAAACTGCATGGAATATTCTATCAATTAAGCGTCTCAGACTGTATGGAATATTCTAACAATTAAATGTCTCAAACTGGCGGGGGGCCCAGTTGAGTATTGCATTGTATTGAGTGTGAGTATATTGTATATAATATAACGTTATTAAGTTTAAATAAAAAAACTTTCTTCCCAACACTATTGTTTGTGCTAAGTGGCTTTCTAATACTGATGTCAGTCTTCTGTTTGAGATGTAGGGTAATGGACTGGACCAGAGGGTATATATACAGATATGGCAGATGATTAAAAATATTTGGTAACACTCCATAATAAGGTGCCATAATAAATAGCAAACTAGTAATTACCTAACCCTTTGTTAATTGTTACTAACATATCTATTTGGCACAAGTTAATCGTTTTTTAATCATTAATTAAATATTAGTTGTTTGCATAAAATCTGTATGTTAATGTTTTAGCAAATCTATTAACTAATATTGTATTAATATGTGTTAATAGTTAAATAAATGTCTTTTTGGCACTAATTAACAGTTATTTCTTGCATCATTTAAATGTTAAATGTTTATTTGCAAACTATATGTTAATATAAAAGTTAATGACTTATTATTATTTAACTAATTGTTATTAAACTGTGCTTCTGCCTATCCCAATATGAACCGCTCTCCATAGGACCCTTACAATAGATAGATAGATAGATACTTTATTGATCCCCAAGGGGAAATTCAAGAAAAAAACACGGAGCTACCTTGACATGCTGCCACTGTTGTCGGCGCCAGAACCGCTTGCAATAAAGTTGGTTAAGCTTAATTAATATATTAGTAGTATATAGCTATAAGCGTGGGGCCCCTTATAATAAAGTTGGTTAAGCTTAATTAATATATTAGTCATATATAAATATCAGTATGGGGGACCCTTATAATAAAGTTGGTTAAGCTTAATTAATATGTTAGTAGTATATAGCTATCAGTGTGGAGCCCCTTATAATAAAGTTGGTTAAGCTTAATTAATATATTAGTAATATAACTATCAGTATGGGGGACCCTTATAATAAAGTTGGTTAAGCTTTATTAATATATTAGTAATATATAACTAGTCAGACGGTGAAGGGACTGAGACCAAAACTGGCTTATCACATTTATTCCTTTAGGAAAAGTTAAAACTAAACAACAAGTAGTTGAATGGGCTATATTACATGCATCATTCCTATACCATCACTGTCAGCCCTACTAGCAAGGGAGACATGCGACATGGAATGTTCAGGTGCACAGAACAACAGTGTATTAATATTCTGAGACTCACTAAACACTCACAGACGTAGACCATACGGAGGTGCATAAACATAATGCTAAACTAAATGTACATTCATTTCCTGCTAGACTGAATTGCACTTTCCACACTAAGCTAAACTACACTGAATGCATGGAAAGTTGCTAGCGGAGTTTACAGCTAGTCACGTTAGACTCAGTGTGTATGAACTCGTGGTCATAATGAAAACATTAATAAACGTTCTCTAAGTTGCTAGAATTGCACCCAAATCTTAAGAATACATGTAAAGTAACATAATACAGGTGGTATATCAAAGTTTTCAACTTAAACAACATTTTACAGTTACAAAATTAAAACAAAGTGGGGAGAGCTTTATACAGTCAACCTACGCAATGCAAAGCATACCGCTTCTGATCGGCTATGGCAACAATACAAGGACAAAACGCAGCAGAGCTGCATTATAGCGTTTCTCCAAAGGGGGCTTCAAAACACCAATCTCAATAAAGCTGCTTAATTACGACGAAAATCACATACAAACACTAAACTACATTTCTAACTCTGTTACACCCCCCTCCCCTGAATTTCACCAAATTCAAGCAGCAACCAAATAGTACTTCCAAAGGCAAAGAGTACACTACTTTCAAACACTAGACAGAGTCACCAATTACAGCACAGCCAACCACAGAGGTATCCAATAAGGATGAAGTGGAAGAAGAGGAGCGCAAACTCTCACACAACCAACCACTGGCAGTAGGGTGCCTTATACACCCCACAAGACCATAAAGCCATAAACCATAAATTCCATAAATTATCCACAAAGCTAATCAGAAAAGCTAGATAAATAATAATATGTCATTAACTTATATTAGCATATAGTTTGTAAATAAACATTTAACATTTAAATGATGTAAGAAATAACTGTTAATTAGCGCCAAAAATATATTTAGTTAACTATTAACATATATTAATACAATATTAGTTAATAGATTTGTTAAAACATTAACATACAGATTTTATGCAAACAACTAATATTTAATTAATGATTAAAAAACGATTAACTTGTGCCAAATAGATATGTTAGTAACAATTAACAAAGGGTTAGGTAATTACTAGTTTGCTATTTATTATGGCACCTTATTTTAGAGTGTTACCAAATATTTTTTTTCCGTCCAATGATTTCCAGTGCTGTGTGTCATCATATCCAATTGGCCAGCTGCAGCAGATGGAACTTCTACATGACAAATAAGCATGATGTTGTCTGCTTCAAAACAATTTTCTCTGAATCAACAAATTAGTCTTTTTTTTAATTCCACAGAGATCTACACAACTGACACATTTTTGTCTTGGATACTTGTTATTCATTAAGCCACAAAGGACAATAGGATTTATATCAAAAGTCTTTCAATATGTCTTCAGGCCATTACAAATTACCCATAAGAATTTTAACAACCATGGAATGCACACATTCTAACCCTGTTTGGCTATTGTGTGCCTCATTGTAAAACTGAGTTTTATGGAGTCCGATCATCGGACATCTTCTCTTTCTCTGTGGTGTTAGGTATTTGACTTTCAATAAACCTATATGGCAGGCAAACAATAAAAAAATGTGTTAGTACTTTAGGAAGTGCAGGTTCAGGCCCACAGCACCTGATAGCACCCCTGGGCAACACATGACGCTCAGTGTTGAGGAACTGAACATCAGGGCCCTGCACACACAAATAATCATACACCCTGACTCACAATTTAATATGCCAAAGAGAAGTCTTTCCCTTAAAGCAATGGATTTCATGTCTTAAATGTGGGAACACCAAGAGGACTTTGAAGCATGAATTGGTTGAGAAGAGAGTCCATTAAGTCAAGAGAGATTTTTAGGTTGAAGTCATGAGAGTTTTTAATATGAACGTGTAATGAGTCAAACGTGGCAAAGAAATGAGATGGTATCAAAATGTAAACATGATTAACAGAAACAAGACTACAGCTGATGACTGATTACTGCACTGGGAGGAAAGCATCAGTGTGTGGGCGTGGGGTATGAGCATTTTGCTGATGCTCTTGATTACCTCACATTTCCACAGTCAGCTCAAATGATCCAGCCTGAAAGGCGCTCCCACTCCTGCTGTGCCACACACGTTTGGGTTGTATTTGTCCAACATCTGCCAGCAGTAGCACATAAGTTAAGTTAAAGCAACACCAAAGAGTTTTTTGTACCTTAAATTAATGTTTCCAAAATCGTTTCAGCGGTTCATCAACTCGTAACAGGGTGAACGGCACTTCTGCATTCGCTTCGCGGCCCTCTATCGGCTATAACCGCACTATGTAAGTTTGCCAGATCGGGTAGCGGATCTGTAGTTCGATGCATTGAAACATAAGAAACTACAAATTTCACTTGCATCTGATGTCACAATACATCATACTTTTATAAAATCATGCAACTTTCTCTACCTTGTCTGTGGACATCGTTATTTGCAAAGCCAGTGCTGGATAAACAAATGTGTGCGTGCGACAGAGGAAAAGTTCTTTGGTGTTGCTTTAAGTTCCACTTTATTTTTCTTGTAGGGAACTTTGTTCTCTGCATTTTACCCAGTGCCGGTTCAGACCTCCATGGGGCCCTAAGCAAAATCCTGCTAAGGGGCCCTCCTACCTGAACTCTGAGCTCTCAGTGCTCCCAATACAATCATCCCACCCCATTTTGGATGTCTATGGAAGTTACCAAATATAGTGGTTTTCCCTATAAAGGACTAGGAGAAAGAAACATAATTGTGTGTGAATCACCTTCGCACAGCAATAAATGCCCAGTTTCAGTGTCTGGGCTGTTTGCTTTTGATGCTTGCTGTACATATCCCCTTGCAAAAAATAACTGCAGTTTTTTCAAGTACAGTTCAGTTATACCACAGTAGGCAGTATAGTGCAGTATAGTATTTTCATGTCCAAAATACTGCATTTCTGTAGTAAAGTACAGTACTATGCAGTACAATGCAGTTTTTTGTGTCTGAAAATACTGCATTCCCTGCATAAGAACTGCAAATATTTTCTCCAAAACTGCGGTTTTCATACTCAGAAATCTGCAGTTTGACACTTGAAGCAATGCAGTTTTTTTTTGTAAGGGTCTGGTTGTGTTAGTAGCCTACTGGCTGACTGTTCTTCACCTGTGTGGCTACTTGCCAAAGACATAGGCTATGAACTGGCTCCCCTGATTCTCTTATTATTTCAATATTTTTTTCAAACGTAGACTATTTGAAACAATCATTTTAATACTTCATATACATGTAGGCCTAATTTACGATGTGCATCTATTGTCCATGCAGCACAGCGAATCAAAGTTAATACATTAGGCTAGGCCTACTTTCCATTTTGCATACGTTCAGTTGTAGGCTATAAAGCTTGACTGAAACATTGTAAAACAATTAGTTATTTTAAAAATGTATGGGACGAGTGAAATCAACTATTAGTTTCGACGGGTCCTCGCATGTTTCTGCTGAAAAACTGTTAGTTTCATCCCGAGCTGCACGTTATGAACACGGTCATTTTTTTTTTAAGCCAGTCGCCCGCATTCAAACAAACGGAATATGCGATTATATTTCACAACTTTGCGAAGTACTGTGACTGGGAAAGGCTGGCAAGCAAGCCGCAGACAGATCAGGGGATTCACTTCCCTGTTAGGCCTATGCTAGACCAGCAACACGCGCTGGAGAGACGCATGTTGACATCAAACCAGGGAACGAACGCAAGTTTACCCGACTGCTGTTCCCGCTGTCATTCTCGTGGCGTTTCTTCCGTTTTTCATGCCCTGAATGGTTTTTCATGCCCTGAATGGTAATTCGGTTTCATGTTCATCTTCTTAATGTATGAGACACTGTCGCTATAACTTTATAGGGCCTACTAACTTGTCACTAGCTTGACTCAAGAGGAGACGGGGGAGGGGGCCTTCATTAACTTGCGGGGCCCTACGCAACTTGCTTAGTGTGCTTATAGGAAGAACCTGCCCTGATTTTACCCATCCAGGGGTAGTGTGCACATACATACACACACTTGGAGCAGTGAGCTCGGAGCCCTCACACACACTCGGAGCAGTGGGCAGCCCTTAATCTGGTGCCCTGGGAGCAGTTGGGGGATAGGTGCCTTGCTCAAGGGCACTTTATCCATGGATGTACAGGTAGATGTGGGAAAGTGCTGTTCAATCTCTCCCCCCACCCACGTCCTACCAGTTAGGGATCAAACCGGCCACCCTTTGGTCATGATTCCGATGCCCTAACCAGTAGGCCACCCATATCATCTACCTCAGATGGTCCTGCAAACAAATGATGAAAGACAGAGCTGATGGCTCACTTTCACTGTCTCCCAAATGGCGGCATGTTTCCTGACCCACAAGGACTGCTGTCAGAAGCACCTTTACACTGCTTGTCTACAGGTAGATGAAAGCAAGCTGTTTGTAATGGAAAACATTAGAATTAGTAGGTTGGTTGGCAAGATGGTGCATTCATGGCACTTGGGAATGACAAGGACCGCCCCCGTGGCTACTTTGTTTTTCCCACAGCAAGTGTTCATGTGCTTTGCTGTCGGAATGTGTGACAAACAGGAATGCCACAATAAAGGTTTGAACATACGCTCATTTATCCTAAATAAACAACTTTATTAGCTTAACATATAGTGTAAGACGCTTGTGAAAGAAAGATGTGCAGCTTTCAAGTGACAAAAACGGCAAATTCCCAAGTTCACATTACAACTGTTGGACATGAAAGGCCACATGGACTACAAATTAACTACAAAGTGACGACAAAAGGGATGACGAGCCCCTAACTGGGCAACATGTTAGCAAAATCTAGCCCGTTTCCGACCTCTGACTCACACATTACATGACGTGAATGATGCGGAATGATGATGTTTTCACTGGGAAAAAGTTTTTTCCGATGCCCATGAACGCTAGGTGAGACTACTGAGAGTGATGCAGTCATCTGGTGACAAGGTAGCTCTGGTGTCTAACAAAGATGAAGACGCTCCTCTGATGACATCCACACACTACTGTTTATGACTCAGTGAAAAGACGTCAGTTCAGTTTCAAACAGAAAGTACAAGACCAAATTTCCCACAACTTTGCGAAGTACTGTGACTGGGAAAGGCTGGCAAGCAAGCCGCAGACAGATCAGGGGATTCACTTCCCTGTTAGGCCTATGCTAGACCAGCAACACGCGCTGGAGAGACGCATGTTGACATCAAACCAGGGAACGAACGCAAGTTTACCCGACTGCTGTTCCCGCTGTCATTCTCGTGGCGTTTCTTCCGTTTTTCATGCCCTGAATGGTTTTTCATGCCCTGAATGGTAATTCGGTTTCATGTTCATCTTCTTAATGTATGAGACACTGTCGCTATAACTTTATAGGGCCTACTAACTTGTCACTAGCTTGACTCAAGAGGAGACGGGGGAGGGGGCCTTCATTAACTTGCGGGGCCCTACGCAACTTGCTTAGTGTGCTTATAGGAAGAACCTGCCCTGATTTTACCCATCCAGGGGTAGTGTGCACATACATACACACACTTGGAGCAGTGAGCTCGGAGCCCTCACACACACTCGGAGCAGTGGGCAGCCCTTAATCTGGTGCCCTGGGAGCAGTTGGGGGATAGGTGCCTTGCTCAAGGGCACTTTATCCATGGATGTACAGGTAGATGTGGGAAAGTGCTGTTCAATCTCTCCCCCCACCCACGTCCTACCAGTTAGGGATCAAACCGGCCACCCTTTGGTCATGATTCCGATGCCCTAACCAGTAGGCCACCCATATCATCTACCTCAGATGGTCCTGCAAACAAATGATGAAAGACAGAGCTGATGGCTCACTTTCACTGTCTCCCAAATGGCGGCATGTTTCCTGACCCACAAGGACTGCTGTCAGAAGCACCTTTACACTGCTTGTCTACAGGTAGATGAAAGCAAGCTGTTTGTAATGGAAAACATTAGAATTAGTAGGTTGGTTGGCAAGATGGTGCATTCATGGCACTTGGGAATGACAAGGACCGCCCCCGTGGCTACTTTGTTTTTCCCACAGCAAGTGTTCATGTGCTTTGCTGTCGGAATGTGTGACAAACAGGAATGCCACAATAAAGGTTTGAACATACGCTCATTTATCCTAAATAAACAACTTTATTAGCTTAACATATAGTGTAAGACGCTTGTGAAAGAAAGATGTGCAGCTTTCAAGTGACAAAAACGGCAAATTCCCAAGTTCACATTACAACTGTTGGACATGAAAGGCCACATGGACTACAAATTAACTACAAAGTGACGACAAAAGGGATGACGAGCCCCTAACTGGGCAACATGTTAGCAAAATCTAGCCCGTTTCCGACCTCTGACTCACACATTACATGACGTGAATGATGCGGAATGATGATGTTTTCACTGGGAAAAAGTTTTTTCCGATGCCCATGAACGCTAGGTGAGACTACTGAGAGTGATGCAGTCATCTGGTGACAAGGTAGCTCTGGTGTCTAACAAAGATGAAGACGCTCCTCTGATGACATCCACACACTACTGTTTATGACTCAGTGAAAAGACGTCAGTTCAGTTTCAAACAGAAAGTACAAGACCAAATTTCCCACATCTTTCATATCATCCTATACGTACTTAATAAGGAAAGTGTCAAAACCTTCGATTTAGATGGAGTTGATAGGACTGCTTGTTTACTAGGTCCGGTAAAATGATAATGATTCATGGCACCTGCAACAGATCATCCAAGAAAACAGGTACATTTCTCTTAACTCTGCCATGTCCATATAGGGATGGTCTTAAGCCTCAATGACAGAAACTCGTCAGAGAATTACATAGCAGTGTAGACTAGTGTGAGCTCTGCCATCTCTGGAGCCTGGTGTTTAATAATAGAGCCTCCTACTTGGTTGGTGTGTGTCTCAAGTGAACGACTGTTCTGTGTTAAGTTTAATTTAGACGGGCTTTTAGGCACTTGTTATTTCCTCCCCACCCTCCACTCTGCAATGCTGAAGTTTATCCCAGTTGCCATCACAGAGTGAGGCATCTGCACTTCACACACACACGTTTTCAGCGCATGACACACGATGAAGAGGAGATGAAACGCAAACTCTGGTCCTCACCAACTACAGAAAGTGCCACGCTAGATCCATTTAGGAAAAGCTTCAATATGTGTGTGTGTGTGTAATACTCTTTCTTAATGGGCAACACCTACACACACACACACAGACATTCTAAACAAAGACTTTTATGGACAGAAAGGTCTGCCTCGATTGTACAATATAAAGAGCGTTTCCCTAATGTACTGTCCCTTCTCGATCTGCACACCATCCAAAAATAGCCCATCAACAACAGTGTGAAGACAGTTTGCAAACTGACAAGAACCAAAAAAAGCCTTATTTAGTCTTGCCTATAGCCCTTTGACGTCATTTCACAGGGGGAAAGTTTGTCTAGAGTAAACTGACAAATCCCTTAAACCTCTCGTGACTCCTGCTTAATGTTTAAAGCTGAGGACAGTGTAACACTCAGACAGCAGACACGAGTACAAATTATTTCCAAGTGATCCCTGCGCTGACATGTATTTGTATAAGATGTGAAGTTATAAAAGGAACCCTATTGTCGATGTTATAAATAATTCAATAAAAACCCAGTATTAATGAGGGCAACTTTTATTAAATTACCATTTTTGGAGGTGTGTGGGAGACAGCGGTAAATGTTTGCAAATAGAAGTCCAATAACTGTGACCTCTTAGTGCCTGAGAAGTGACATTTAATGTGTGCACGCTTCAATTAGGGGTGATTCATCAGAACTAAGCAGCACATAAAAAAACAAAATGGAAGTGGAGTAGGAGGAGGATGAAAAGGGACCACTTCTCCATCCTCATCTCACACAGACACGGCGCTCTCTCAAGACCTGGAGCAGCATGAGTTTGTGCCAGATGCTGAACAGCTCACAGACAGAACAACAAGATCATGGAGGAGTGGATTGACTGAGGCCTCACTTGTTGGAAAACTAATCTCAACTTTTTGTTCAATATCAAAATAATTCTTCAACTCAAATTAAAACAACTCAAATCAACTCAAAAATTAACTAATTAAAACCATAATTCAAATTTAAACTATGATGACAATAAAAAGCATTTTCTTTATTTATAACGCCAACAGGTGCAGGTAAACATGGAAAATGCATACAGTTTTTTTTGCTATATATTAGATTAAGGTTGTAGTATACTGTACATACATATTACCAAACCACATAAAACTTGAGGTACTCTTTGAGCAGAAAGTACACCTTTGTAAGTGATCCCAGACGCAGGTATTAAGTAACATTAAAGAAGCACTTAAAGAGTCACAAAACACACAGCCAGTTCACAATTCACTCTGTAAAGTGTTTTGCAGTTAAACTGGGAGAAATTTGTATTTTGTTGTGCCAAGGACAGATTGATGTCAGAGGTGTCTATAAAAGTAAAACAAACCGCTAGAATGTTGTAAACAGCCGTCCATTGTCCTTACAAGGCAAATAGATTCTGTCTCTCTCTTGTCTTTAAAAGCTTCTCCAAACATATTTTCTTTCTTTAGTGTACAATTACAGGCACAGCTGTTCTAAAGGGGCTGTGCCACCCCCTCTGAAATAGATCATTTTCACATCAGAGTTTGATAGTGATCATCAAAAGTGGTTTGTGTTTGGGGCATTTATTCCCATGGCCAAAACCCCAAACCAAGCCTGAAGTAATGACCAGCACTTATTCATAAGCATGTGGCAGGGTAGGTTACAATTTACCTGCTTTTACAACTTTGACTTGTGCATTTTCAGAAAACTTTAGGCTTCTTATTAAATACTGTATCTAATGTATCTAATCTTCTAACAGTATGATGACATGACACAACGGTAACGGGCACAACGGTTTCTGCTGTGTATTGTTTGAATTAACATGACTCATATTCTCAAGTTTAGGCTACAGCAATCAGCAATGCAATTAAATCTTATGTCTCACAGTTTACATCATCCTGTTTACTGATTACAGATTACAGATTTATTTAACAAACTGGTTTGCATCATCTCTCTCCTCTTTAATAAATATTTATATAAATATTTATTCAAATTAAAAAACGCTCGTGGAATGAGAGATGAATAGATGAAAGTAAGTTATAAGCCCGGTTCCTGTCATATCTCTGGCAGATCTCATCAGTAAAGTGAAAAAGGGATATTTATCCATCAACAGTTTATCCTTATGACACAACCTTTTGAATTTTCTTTGCACTGTATATGTGTATGAGCTGTGCATGTGTCTGGGGGTCCCTTATTATTAATAATATTATGCAGAGTGAGAATAAGTGAGATTTCCACGTATACAGTACAGTGCTGGGTTGCATTATGCACAACCTATTCAGGGTTTGCCGAGAGTCTTCAATAATTAAACCACTAAAATGGCATTGCTTTAAAGTTTTAACATCCCACCCTCATGCACACACACACACACACACACACACACACACACACACACACACACACACACACTCACACACACACACACAGCACACACACACACACACAAACATGCTTGTAACCAGCTTTGAGGTTACTGAGGTCTGGACCTGGGTATTTTTTTTTAATTGTTTTTGAAAATATTTTTTTCTGACAAATTGAATTTAAAGCAGAAATACAACTAAATAAGGGTGTTGCTGTTTGCAATGGCTGAGCAAGCCTGAATGTCATTGCACTATGGTAATGAACACTCTCCTACCTTATGGCAGACAGTCAAGTGTAACCATGTCTAAACCCACGGAAAACAAACAGAGCCGAGGAAGAGAGGAGTCAAAATGTAAAATAAAGGAAATGTTTAGTCTGTACATCAAGTCTGTTTCTTATGTGAGCTGTGATGGTTAGATAGAGTACATCAAGTCTGTTTCTTAAGTGAGCTGTGATGGTTAGATAGAGTGCATCAAGTCTGTTTCTTATGTGAGCTGTGATGGTTAGATAGTACATCAAGTCTGTTTCTTAAGTGAGCTGTGATGGTTAGATAGTACATCAAATCTGTTTCTTAACTGAGCTGTGATGGTTAGATAGAGTGCATCAAGTCTGTTTCTTAAGTGAGCTGTGATGGTTGTGTGTTGCACAGTACACTCTCACAAAGGATCCTTATCACAAGTAAAACAGACTTTATTTGCAGTTTCTGGGACATTCTTAACCACTCCACGCACCCAGCCACACGCACGCACGCATGTACACAAACACACACGCACACACACACACACACACACACACACACACACACACACACACACACACACACACACACACACATATATATATATATTAGAAGAGATGTGCTTAGGATGATGCTTTCAAGAATTAACCTATTAGACAAAGCCTTACTAGCTTTATTGTATTGTGATTAGTGCATGCATTCTAATCAGAAATATTTTAAGCAGATATCTATTGGTGACTTTGTACAGTTACAGCTTGTCCTTGATGTTAATGTTGTTTGCAGAGGTTGTAAGATATTTGCATGTTATAGACAGTAAAAATGGAAAAAGGCACATTTCCAATCCACCCTCTTGCATTGTTTCTTGTGACAACTCCGTCTGGTCCTCCGTATTGTGGTGAGGAATTGAAATAACATTAGAAAGGTTTTCCAGGAAAATGAATTCAGACAACTGCCAGAAACTATCACATCTGAAAGGGATTATGCTGTCTGAGAGCCCACTGCATTATTGAAAAAGGTATATTTCCTTTCAACTTGTGACAGCAATTATACTGAAACAATGCACTATATTTCTAAGTAAATCCAGAGTAGATTCTCAATCTTTGCTGCCCCTATCTCTAACCAATATAAACAAATGAGGAAATGGTGTGAAATGGTTCAGCACAGACCCAGATAAGCAGCAGGGCCTGAAAAGGCACATATATTAAAGCATGAAAAGGCATGTCATCCCGACGAGAGTGTTTTTAAATAATGCAACTGGGTTCTCTCCCATCCACGAGTAACTTCAAGCAGCCCTGATGGCAGACTGGGGAATATGGAGATCAAATGGATGCGCTCGTCTTGGAGGCTAACTAAGCTGGCAGAGGTAGGTGGAGGCACAAGACAAAAAACCATGAAGTTACTCAGAGAGTTTTGAACAAAACTAATTTGGCAGTGTGCACTCTCATGACTGTGATGCAACACTACCATATGTGTTTTACCAGTGCAAACAGTGCATACTGTACAGATAGTGCCTTGCAAAAGTATTCACCCCCATGCTAAAGTTGACTAAAAAGAGGAATAAAAAATTGTCTTTTGGAAATTGATCTTAATGCTTTAATTAAAATAATTAGGAAAAATCCAACCTTTAAGGACACCAATTTTATTTGTGAATGAATAATGTATCGTAAATAAATAAATGTTCTTCATTAAAATACAGGGTGCATAAGTATACACCCTCCTATGTTAAATTCCCATAGAGGCAGGCAGATTTTTATTTTTAAAGGCCAGCTATTTGGATCCAGGATACTATGCATCCTGATAAATTTCCCTTGGAATTAAAATAGCCCCACATCATCACATACCCTTCACCATACCTAGAGATTGGCATGATGTTATTTCAGTTAGCGTAGTACAGGGGTCGGGCCAATTTTTTTTCAGACAATGGCATCGCGGGCCATAGCTTTTGTAATGGGGGGGGGGGGTGTTATAGGCCTACTATTTAAATTATTAATCTAACTTTTAAAATGCATTTAATTTAATTCCATTAAAAACGTTTATTTGCTTATGTGCGCTGTTTTATGCCGCCTGCTGCATCTCCTGTCGTCTCTCATGAAACAGGCGACTTGCCTAGCAACTTGCCGTAACTAATGTGTACAAATATTATTCTTTTGGATGACGTGTAAATGATTAGCTGAACATTGCTATATGCTAGTTATCGATGCAAAATGTCGTTGTCAAAAGCCTTGAAAAGAAAAATTGATTCAGAATGCAGGACCTACAAAGAAGAATGGAAGCAGAGGTATGTGTTGAGCCTGCCTGCATTTATTAATGCCAAGCCTATTCATTTAACTAAACATAAGCTATTTTTGACCTTGCCCACTGGAAGAGGGAGACAGGACACTTTTGTTTTGTTTTTTGCACAAGATTACGCGCTCGCGTGCCAATACCGTTCCGACCTGTGCGCCATGGATAACTACAAGGATGTTCCACCTGTTGTTTTGTCACTTTAGTAGGACTATCATCTATACCTCAATAAATGTTCTGAAATTGATGGGATTGCTGTAGGCCTTTTTTTCTTTTTAAAAACATGGGGTTAAAAAAAAATCATTTTTTTTTATTTTTTATTTAAACAGCAAATTAACGTCATCTCGCGGGCCAGATAGAATAGATGGCGGGCCAAAATTGGCCCGCGGGCCACTATTTGCCGACCCCTGGCGTAGTAGCTGGTTTGATTTGCATTCAATGCAAATCAAATCAGCTAATAGGCTAACTGAAATAACAAAAGATTACATTTTAATTCCTCTGTTTAGTCGACTTTAGTATGCAGGGTGACTACTTTTGGAAGGCACTGTACATACATTTCCTCTGTATGCTTACAATCTTGATAGGCATTCCAAAAACTCTTTTGATAAAAAAAGTTGATGCTGGCTACCAGTTCAGAAGAGACAAATATACATTATGGATTATCCTCCATATTACTGATACATAAACAGGGGAATGTGCCTGCAGCCAACAGCAAGACATGAGTAGATGTGGTAAAGCAACACTGTATCCTCATCTGCTTTATTGATGCCTTTTGCCAACATGTTCTCCTAAGCATCGTTTTGATGTCTGTTATGGCTAGACTTTTACATTTTATTCCACTGACATCTTCCAGCAGTCCTCCTCCTTTTCCTCCTACTTTGTTGGGCAGAAAACCAGCTCAGAGAGGCTAGTTGTTGGTGTTTGTCACTTCTGATGTCATTGCTGAGAGTTTTCCAGCATCTCTTTGACTTAATGGAGTAGCAAATTAGTAACAATTGATTTTTCCATTTTAAGATTAGATTTGTTTCCAAATCTTTTTTTCCGCTCTTGCCATTTTAAGGAGATAAGGAGGGCAATTTGGTGACATGCAACTACAGTTCCTTAACTGAAGAGAAAGTTTCCATAAAATTGGATGAAGTCTTGATCCGAAAGAGATCAGTTTTCTGGCTGGTTTGAATAGGACATTCCTGGCTCTGTCTCAGACAGGCTGTGCCAGGGAAGGTGAAATTGAAGGCTTTTTAACATAGTAAGTAAATATTCTAAAATTGCTTACATCTGTGACAGGGTCATTACGGTTTAAGCCATTAGGGCAGCCCCCCTTTCTGTTTCGTAACAGACACAACCAATGTCCATGGAGCTTACTGATAAAATCTCATTGTAATAACAGTAGTATCAGATGCTGTGTCAAAGAGTGTTGCTGAAGTTTACCATGTACAGTGAGTTCAACTAACGCAGCTTTGAGACCTGCTGACACAACAGTAATATCACAATACTCAATACCAACAATTAATCAACGACAGTACAGTCTGATTTTTGTTTGTCCAAAATTCATTTTTCTGTATTTACTCTTTACGTATTTCATCTTTACGCATGCTGTAATGCAAGTGCATAGTATTCCTCAGGTTTCACAAGGCCAGTGAAGCACAGCACATCTCCTCAGATGAGGTGAGCCTGGGCAACGCAGCCCTGATGAGGCTGTTTATGCACATCACCGTGCCTCTTAGGGGCACAAGCCCTCTGACTCATTTCAGTAAAAGACTGACTAGCTGACTCATTCACCATGTTGTTCTCTGGCATTTCATGGCTCAGTGACAGGTCTGATATGCCCTGACGTACTAACTCTCACAGACAACTCAAAGCATGTTTCAGAAAATATGAACATTTGAATTGTGGCTGGCACTGAAATTTGTGAGGGAAATGTAAGGGACAACAGGGATGAGGGACTGTAGCAGAGTAGCAGAAAAAGTTCTTAACATATCACAATGAAACATGTTCCTGACATCTTCATGTTCATTTAAGGCAATATTCCATATATGTGCAAATATATACTGACATTCAGAAGAACACATAAACACAAGTCATGGTATAACAGGAATAGAATTGAATACAATAGCATAGAATAGAATAGAATAAATCTTCACCAAGAACATAATCATTGTAAGGCATAAAAAAGGCCTCCAGGTTTGTTATTGCAATGTCTTACAGACAGGAGGCGAGGCCACAGAGTGCCTAAGCTGTGCTCTGTTATTGTGTGGTCGTGTATTTATGTACATCTTTATTCCGAGTCATTTGCACAGACATCTGTTTGTACTCAAGGTTGCAACTCTGGAACAACTGGGAAGGTAGAGCCTTTTTTTGCTCTTATGTTTTCTGTTATATTGTTATATTTCTCCCCTGACAAGCTCAAATGTTGCAAGCACAAGAAGAAGTTCCAGGCAGAGTCGGGATGGGACGGGAAGCATTTGCTCTTGTCTTAAGGATTCGAACCTGAGACTGTGGAGCGCAATTTAAATAGGAAATGCTGTGTGTACAGCATCTGTACAGTATAACTGATCATGCCATAGTTAAAAGTATTTTGAATATTCTACACTGATGTTTAAAATCATGTGTTGGCTGGTTCTGAGTGAAATTTGTCTGAATACATTAGAGGAGTAGGCAGGGACATTGCCCCAGCTGGTAAAAGACTAGGGAGCGCTGCCTGTGTACAGCACAACACTGCTGCAGAGGGCTTGCTTGTAAGCATCACATTCCTTATGATATGGCCCTGTATCTGGTCAACTTAGATACAGTAAATCTGATTCTTTGTATTGTCAAAAATGCACTTATTTGAAACACTTAACTGGTGAAAACATGTATTTTTGGTCATGTATATAAATTATTTCGAGTATTTCAAGTAGTAAAAGTGAATACTGAATTTAATCCTAAGTGTTTCTCTATATTATAGAATATTCAGTTGAGCAGTACACCTGACACCTGTACTACAATGCTTTCAGCACTGGAGGTCAAGTGTGGAGTTTTTCCTGTTGGATACTTCCTTTGCTTTCAGAAGCAGTGTAAAGTGAAATCATTATTATTATTATGATTATTATTATTATTATTATTATTATTTTTAGTATTATTATTATTGTTATTATAGAAGCATATCATACTCCTGATCTGACATTCTACACAAAGCAGCGCACCATTTGATAAAAAACATTTTTATGTGTTAATGTAGCTGGACAACTCTACTCTTAGCTGGGAGATTTAGAGGTCTCAATTAGCTCTTGTTTGTTTTTCTTTACAACACACAGTTGAACTGGTCCTGTGGCATCCAACAACACCACTCTGCACCCATAACTCAGCATTGTCCAGCTGCCCTAAAGGGAAGATCAATGCAGTCTGACAAATAACACAGCCAAACATGTGCTCTCAATGGCACATTGTCAATGTCCCCTCTAAACAGCTGTCCCAAAAATGTACGTACAGTAGCATTCACGTAGACTCCAAAGCACTGAATGACAGCTCAATATTATGGTCTAAAATGTATTGGGTATGTCAATGTCATCGTTTTAGTATCTTAGTTGTGTGTGTTTTTAGGTTGTGCATAAACCTGTCCTATTTATAGAAGAGTGGAATGTGACCCTAACCCTTACCCTCACTAAATGTGCTACTGGCTAGCAGCTAACTACTGTACAGTATGTAATTTTACTCTCTGATTAATGCGTAAACATGTTAACGAGCTAGCTCTCTGTTTTGTTTGAACGTCAACTGAAGTAACGTTACCCAACATCGCTTAGAGCACCTTTAAACATGCTATGTGCGAGAATTTAGTTTTTAATGAGCAAAAAGTTAACAAAAATACCATTGGAAAATGAGGAAATAACTAAATGTCCATGTCAACAGTGCCAATGAATATCAAGCTATCTACTAAAGTTGTCAACCATCTACTGATGGTCTGACTTTTCTTGTGATACAAGGATGCAACTTAGGAGGCGCTAGTGAGTAAGCATCAACACCTTCGCTATCTGGAAGTTAGTGGTTTTGGTTAGGGTATTAATGGTTAGCCTGTCAGTGTTTAAAATGAAGACCCCAATAACCTGCAGAGGCATTTAATGATATGTTAAAAGCTGCAAAGTTAAAGTTAGACAAAAGGTAGCAGTTTCACATTTACACCTTCTGGAATTATATTTCTCAGAATCAAAACTCTCTTCCAACCACCTCTCCTCCGTTTTGACTACTGAATACTCTACATAGACCCTACAGTATGAAGTGGGTTTCAGTCCAGTCTGCACATTCTGAATACTCTACATACACTATGAAATGGGTTTCAGCCCAGTTCTGAATATTCAGTCCACTCAGCAGATTCTGAGGCGACATATTCAATACTGCATTCTTAATCTCATCCCAGTTATGTGGTGTTACTCAGTGATTATGTAGAACAGTGTACTAGTTCAGTGTGTCATATTGGAAACTGGAAACAGATGATTTCACTTGCAGTTTCCAATACCCCCACAATCGTATCTCTTGATGAAACAAAATCGAACTTAGCCTACAAAGGTCTCCAGAAACCACTGTTGATAATCTTGCTGCATGCAACCAAACAAAAAAAGTGGTCTTCGTACCATGCATAACAAAGCTCTGAGCAAAGGGAGAAAATGAAACAGGAAACAGGAGATCTGACTGGTTGCTAAGTGAGGGGTCGGCAGACATTCTTAGAGTGTTAATGTCATCATCGCGGCCTGAACCCAAACCAATACACTGACAGACAATCATCGGCAACTCACCCATTATTACGGCATGCTTGTGGTCGTGTGTTTCTCAAGGCACATGCCTTCAGGAATCTGCAGTTGTTTAACAGTCATGTAACATAAGATTTATGTGTCCATCCCTCTTTCTAAGTGTGTGGAAAGAGTGGTATGGTTTACAGTGTTCACACACTGCACAGTTTCTAGATAGAGGATCTGGGCTGTCTTGGGTTTGGCACAAGCAAGCATGAATTACCAGAGCATTTTTTTTCCATGGTTTCTGCATTTCAGGCATGATTGAGATCCGACGGCTGACTCTAAACAGACTGTACATTGGAACTGTTAACAAGGGGCTCTTCAAGTGATATGAGACATAAAGTGCAAGTTGCACAAGACCAGGAAAGACAAGGGAAGATTCCGTTGACAGCTATCCATAGTGAGTTCTTAAGCAGAGAGAAACAGGATGAAAGGGAAAGTGACATAATGCCAATATAACAATACTAACAGAATACTAACAGCACAGAATGTTTTAATGCATGTAATTGGGCAAAATGTTTTTTTTGCAGTATCATGCTGTAACAGGAGATCATGCGGTAAGAGGATTTCCCAGCTTTGGACACTGCAGAAGATAGAACTTCACAGTCAGGAAGGAAGTCTCATGAACTTGGTGTTATTGCTTGCGTAATTTCCACCATTACAAGGGAAAGAGAAGAAAGTGATGACTATGGTAAAGCAGACTTGACTTCTCATGGCATCACTTACAAGAAAGCTCTCTGCTACCGCTCTCATTTGAGATGTGCTGGTAAGCTTCTCATCCACCATAAAAAAAAAGATCTAGGTGTTCAGTTAAAACCAACAAAAGGAATACACTCAGTTCTGTCGACAGCCACGGGCCATAAAGCCATAAAATTCTCAGTCAGGACTCCAGGAGCCGAGTTGTTCCCATACCGCACCTATTAGCATGGAGCACTTATCAGGCCTGTGAATGCATCATGATTAACACCACCGTAAAGCTACTCTGAGGCCCTAATAATTTTCTCTTTCTGAAGTCAGTGCTGATAGTGCAGCATTGTAGGGATTTAGTGACCTCACTTCCTTTTCTGATAAACAAAAAAACGAGCCTGCAGATCTAAGGTTCATGGTGTGCTGTGCACACATGGGCCGGTCCCTGTTGAAGTCGGTGGGACAGGAGCCAGTTGAAACAGAAACACTAAAACAGAAGGGGAAGAGTTATAGGGCTGGCTCACTGTGGCTTGTGAAATGTTGCTTATCTTTTCTGACGTCATTCAGAGTCTGTGGTGTCATGAGTTCAGTACATGGTGTATCACTGCCTAACCCTAAAATTCTATTATTTCTGGAAACGTCTGCGTGCATAGGGTGAGGAGTTACAGAAAGTTACTTTCTAGTGAGTCTGAACAGTTTGATTGTAAAGCTAAAACTATTAATCCACAAACAAAAAAAGACTTCAGTCAACAGCAAGAAATCAATATGTCAACACAGCTGTGAGGTGATCAAGCACCCAGTTTTACTGATTAATAAAAGTGACCTGCAAATATAACCGTGCACTCTCTTATCCTGCCCACGACGGACTACAGTTCCTGCCTCCTTGGCTTATTTGCAGCACATACTCACATTACATCTGACATGTATATATAGATGTCAATTCTAAACAAACAACTGGGACTGTTTATATGTCTACTGGGTGAAATCCAAAATGACTAAGCTCTAGGTAAGTATGTACTGTATGTGTGTATTGTATGTATGTAATGTGAGTATGTGCTGCGTATAGCATTTTGCAGAAGACAGAAAACACAGATGAGAAAATAAAGAGATTAAATGAGAAATTAGGGCTAAAACAACTGGAGAAATTACCAAATAGCACCAAGCATCCACTGTGGTGGGTTGAATCAGGCAAAGGCCAGTCAATGCCACAGCACACAATGATATCATTTCAGTGAGCCTCTTTGGAGGGGGACTTGAGGTCAGTAGAGGTCACTGTTCATGTGGCTGCACAGCACTCAGCATGTTGGCCGTGGACCACAGATATGCCCTGCACTTCAATAGTCCCTGACACATCAACAGAAGGACACAGCCATAATCAATAGGAGTATGACCTAGACAGTGAGATGCCGTTACGATGATGACACGGCAGATCGACAGAGGGAGAAACAGAGAAAAAAAAACTACAAAGTTATGGTTTTATTGTGTTCCTGGTATCCAGTGTACACACACACACACACACACATACACACACACATACAAACACACATACACACACATACACACACACACACACACACACGGAGAGAGAGTACCACACTGGAATCCTCGGCCAGACTGACCATTGGGAAGTTTGGGAGTTTTTCCGGTGGGCCGGTCTTGCAAGGTGTTTTTTTATTTTTTTTCTTACCCTTTCCCAAGCTCTCATTATGCAGCCTAAACAGAAATCTAATAAGTCACCTTAGCTGCAGCAATATGGCTGGTGCAATGTAAGGGGTTTTTGCCTTCACAAGTTCCCAGCGCTCGGGCAGTTTGTTTTTGAAATGTAGAAAGAAAGGGGAAATGTGCAGCGGGCGGGGCAGGGACGAACCACAGGAAGTTGTGAAAGGCTTTGCTGGCTGAAGCCACAAAGTGAGCGAAATACGTGACAAACGTGTTCACGCTGTCTAATGAGGATGTAGCATGTATCACCCCCGCCTGGTCCTCTCATGGACACACTCTTAAGCTGTCTAATGATGACATTGATTGATTTGGAGAGTTGTCGGAGAGCAGGTGACGTGTCGTGCTAACTGTAGTGGACTAAAAAAATAAATGTTTTCGTTGACCCTTAAAATGTTTAAGTATTGCGAGAGTCCTGCAGAGTGCTGCAGGTCTGACCACTTCAAAGGTTTACAAGTTGAACCAGAGCACAGTGCACAGTACAGTTCTAAAAACTGAAAAAAGGTTTACAAATGTCTAAAGTGCTCCAACTTAGGAAACAAACTGGCTGTGTGGTTTGTACTGGACTGTAAATGGGAAGTGTAAATTCTGTAAGTTGAATTGTTCTATTTCATGCCTCCTGAACGCCAAAGGCGGCAAAGCTTGTGAATGATACCCTTACGCGTAGTGTGGATCGAGTCTTTATACTAACAAAGTCATGTGTGACGTACCCTTTGCATAAGTAGCCGCGTGAATGATACCCTTACGCGTTGCGCGGACCGAGTCTTTATACAAACAAAGTCAAGCACACAGAGATAGTGCACGGTGGCTCACCCTGTATTCACCTCCCCACATCGGTCATAAACACACGGAGATACTGTAGTAGGTGGCTCACCCTGTATTCACCTCCACACACACCAAGCACTCTACATGGTGGACCTCCCCGTGCTGTTGCCCAGTCGACCATGGTGACGCTAGCTATATTAGTGTTTTCTTCTTGCGTTACGGGGCAGGCTACGCGGTGAACCTGGTCTAAGCGCGGTGGCAGTTCGCATTCAGTAGGTAAGCCTTCCTTAAAACTGAATTGTATCGTTTTGCGTGTTGCAGCTCATTAACTAGATTGCGCTGCCCAGATTCATCTTAAGGTAGCCTAGCCGCTTGGCTATAGTTAATCACCGAGATGAATGCTCCAGGCTGTAATACATGATTGGCACTGCTGGAAGTCAAGGACGGCCATTTGGAGTGCATATTTTAGGCAAGAATTCCAATCTAGTATAAGTATATATACTCTTTTGATCCCGTGAGGAAAATTTGGTCTCTGCATTTATCCCAATCTGTGAATTAGTGAAACACACAGTGAGGTGAAGCACACACTAATCCCAGCACAGCTGCCTGCAACAACAGCGGCGCTCGGGGAGCAGTGAGGGGTTAGGTGCCTTGCTCAAGCGCACTTCAGCCGTGGCCTACTGGTCGGGGTTCGAACCAGCAACCTTCCGGTTACAAGTCCGAAGCACTAACCAGTAGGCCATGGCTGCCCCATCTGCATTTTAAAAAGGGGCTGCCCACTCTCACCCTACTTCCATGGAACGGGCCATGGGAAATATGCCTCTCTGTTTGGGCTGGATCAAAGATGCCTACGGTGGATACCTGCTTCCTTGGTTGTTTCCCCAGATGAAGGCAAGGCATGCAGGCACACTGACGACGACATTGTCAGAGCCTATAATCACGCCACACGCATCGGTCGGATGGAAAATACTCTCACAGCTTCATCTACCAGTCCAATCCTCCCTGCAACAGGTGGATGCAGAACCAGTGTTACTTGTAGCAGTTGAGGCCACACTCCATGGCCTAGGATTCATTACCCAGGAGCTGGGCCGTCTTATGGCGGTTTTAGTACGCACCTTCCGCCATGCAGGTCTGGCTTTCCCAAACCCCATTACCAGATGTATGCAGAGCAACTGTGCAGGAAACAGATTTCTCTGGTGTCACTCTGTGGCTGAACCCATCTTTTCTTAAGAAAGTCTTGTCTCCTTCCTTTGTCAATCAATCTATTGACCTTTCATCATACAGTGACGACACTGACGAGCATCGCTCCGTTTTGTGCCGTTCAAGCTTTGAAACACTACAGTATGTTGACATAACAAGTTCTGTATGTCACTCTGACCTGCTGTTCGTATGCTATGGGACACGTTAACACTGGTGCGTTTCTAAATAGCGCCTCTCACACTGGGCCTGTGAAGTCATTTCTCATGCCTATGAGGCAACAGGTACTTCCCCCCCCAGTGGTGTCGTTTGCCACAACACCAGGGGCCTATCTGCATCTTGGACTGCTCTAAGGGGAATCGTGTGTGTGTGTGTGTGTGTGTGATAGACAGTGTTGCCACAGTTACCTTGAAAAAGTAATCTGATTACTGATTACTGATTACTCCTTTAAAAAGTAACTTAGTTACTTTACTGATTACTTGATTTTAAAAGTAACTAAGTTAGATTACAAGTTACTTTATTAGTTACTTTCAGCAGCTGCCGACAACACCCCCACCGCCTCAACATAAAAATGATAACCGGTTTTGCCAATACTCACTATACTGGAAGTGCATTTTAACAGTAATGCCAACAATGTATAGCAGACATCCCAACCTAACCTACTTAGATACTAAAATGCAGATGTTTGTTCAATGATGTCTAGTCAGTACACCGAAGGCCTATTGATAGAAATTGTGATAGTAAAATATGTCGATTTTGGTAGTTTGGCCTTTTCATGTAGCCTTGGCAACTAGCCATCTAGTATAGGCCTGAGTAATAATGAAATTACACTTGTTAAACTCACCTCAACAAGTCTTTTGCAATCATTTAACCCGCCGTGAGCAATGCTAAAGTCACTGTTACGAACAGTGCAGTGTGCAATACTATCATTATGTTTTACTCTTATGAGACAATTGGGTACACTTTTGTGTAGTCTGATGTGAAATGGGTCTTACATTTTTTTGAGGGGCACTGACTCTGCCATGACACTCCTGTTCCTAGATACACTACACACTGAACTGATTAATTAAGTTCGGGAGAAAAGAGATATAAGCCCACCTACACTGAAAACTGATTGGTTGATTTAGCAAAACAGACCAGGATGCTCTCTGTCTTGGATGCTCTTGCAGGCACACACACACCACTCCTCTCTCTCTCCCTCTCTGTTGTGTGCGCGTTAAACTTAGATGCACACACGATTTGAAGTCTGGTCTGGCTTGCGTGCTCTTGTTCGCTCTAGGTTCCAGGAGATTTTATGTAATTTGCGGGCGTCAGGATTAGGGTTGCAAAATTCCGGGAATTTTCAAAGTTGGAAACTTTCCATGGGAATTAACGGGAATATACGGAAATTAACGGGAATAAACGGGAATTAATGGGAATAAACTGGGAATTTTTAATATGGCAAGTTAGTCTATAACAGGGAACTTAAATGTAGTGGACAAAACCCCATCTTGCAGCATAATATTAGTTAAAACAACCTGATTTAATGCAATTTCAGTCAAATTTCTACCCTGCACATACATCAATCCCATGCACACAGCAATCTGCATAGGCTACTAGACATAAAGTAAACCTATGATGCGTTCATGTGCATGGGGGAAATACATTTCCAGTGAAAATGTCACCTCATGTGTGAATAACTGGTGTGAAACTGGGGGAAGTTTGCAAACACAGTTGCCCAGTTATGGGCTTGTCGTCACTTTTGTCCTCATTCAAATGGGTGTACGTCATTTTGCATAAACTGTAATGGGACGATTAATCTGTCTGATTAAGATTGACAATTTAATCTAGGTTTGGTTTGGTTGGGGTGGTATGTTGTGTCATTATATTTTTATTTATTTTACCATTTTCTGGGATTCTGACTGAACAAACTGATTGTCAGTAAATGTTCCAACCAATTGGATTTTGTTGTTGAGTGGCGTGGTGTATCTTGGGCAGTTCAGTGGTTTCAGTGTTGCTAGCTTAGCACGCTAGTAAACCATAGGCAGAGAATGGGATTCCTGCTAGCATGTTAGTCATCTTTGTATGCTAAGCTAAGCGAAAATACGAACAAACAAATCATATTGCTTATTCCGAAACAAAATGTTAATGTCTGTATATGAAACAGTAGGAATTACCAAATTCCCGTAAATTCCCATTAATTCCCATAATTATGACCGCCGCTAGCGAAGCTAGCGAAGCGGTCATATAGGGATTGTCAAAGTTTTTTTTTTTTTTCGTCATCTACTTCCTGAAATTTTGGTCAACGATACCTGGGGCACCGAAACACCGGGGCACATGAAATTTGGTGGGTATGTAGCCCCACTAGACTTTTACGGAAAAATTTCGTTTGGTCCCCGGGGGCCACTCCCCCTCCGCGCTGGGCCCCCCGAAACACAAAAAATGCAGTTTTTCCTAAATAACTACCTGAACCGTGGCACCGAGGATGAAGAAATGTTTATGGTATGTTGGTCTCAAGGGCCCACATCAACCTAGCCCATAATCACTCATTTGTGATTTGCACCCCCCCGGTAAAAAATGAAAATGCAATATCATTCTGCTTTAATCGCCCTTCTCTTCAGTTGAGACGTTCAGAACTGCACCAAATTTTATGTGTATGATTAACCTGACATTCTCTGGGGGTATGCCAAGTTTCGTAGAATTTCATCCATGGGGGAGTCTAAAAAATTAAGTTATGTGTACATTTAGTGACTGTACACTCATTGGCCTGTAGATGGTGGTGCACACATATACACACGCACACACACACACAGGCACGTATACCATCAGTATCGGCAATTAGAACGGCCGATACATAATTACAAATTCTGTAGGATTAAAGGAAACCCAAATATTCATCATAATAATAATTTGGCTGCATTTCCAGTATTGGCGTCACGTAGTCGTTTGTCCACTAGATGGCGCATCGTTGCAGTGAGACGTAATTTTGTTGGAAGTTAATCTAAAGTGGGTTGGAAAGACACTATGCTTCCTACAAGGACTAATTGTATCTTTCGACTGTCATCTCATTTGCTTATGACCATAGCCTAGGCTACTATACAGGAGCTAAGTGAGTTAGCCACAATACGTTCGCTACGTGATGGTTTTTTTAATGGAAAATATATAGGCTACCTGAAAGATAACCTGTCTATGATGCACCCTAAACACCGGGCTGGGACATTTCTGACATTTTATTGGTCTCAAAAAGCATCTGAGTCAACGTTCATTCCCAAACACCCATATAGGCTACTTCAATCCTCTATTTTCAAAGGTGATTCAAGTAAGGAAGAGCATGGCTCAAAGTAAAGTAACTGAAACTACATAAATTCGTCAAAGAGAATAATTTGTGTCAACTCGCCGCAATGTAGATTTATTAACGCACCCGTGATGATCGATCTACATCTCCATTTAAACCAGATGTTTTAGAGCGCACGTTGAGATGTATTCAGGGCAGGGCTGTACCTACACATATTTGTTGCACGTGCTACAAAAATCATTCTTTGCGATGAATGATTTAGTACCAACGTTACACCGGTCAGATACAGTTTTGCTTATGGCTATACCGTGAGACTGAGGCGCTTTTTTTTTGTTCGAAGTGCGTGTTTAGGGTGGGAGAGGGGAGTCGATGTGCTTTGATTCCAGCTTGGTAGTTTAGTCTATGCGATTAAAAAACACGTGTGTGTGAAGTATCCAAACAATGATAACGCTTTCATTATGGCTGCTTTAGCCACAGACCTTGAGCTACTGTACAGTGGGTTGGGTTCCATTTAGAAGTGTCCACTTCATTCGCCCTTTCGGTGATTCAGCTACTTGAAATGTATTACTATTGATATGCAAAACTATTAACTTTTCGCAAAGAGGTGGCAGCTTGATACTGTAAGGTGTAAGCCATTGGTTCCAAAGGAGATTTTATTTGGGTCGCCAGCATAGCCTAGTGACAATTTGTGTTGTGTAATAGGCCTAGCATAGGGCCTACCTTATATAGCTTATAGTTTGTTAACAGTCACGGTTTTGTCATAACTCCCTCTATGCATTTTTGCATTTACAATAGCTCTGAAACCGGGGGGGGGGGGGGGGGGGGGGCGCCAGTGCGTGGATATCTCAATCGCAAAATTAAACAATATTTCTATCGGGCGCCTACCATGGACTAGGCTGGGTGAAAAGATTGAGCTTGGTCTGGCGAAACCATGGACCTCATAGTTGCAAAATGCAAGGGAACATGAATCAGCATATTATTTGCACAAACAACTAGATGTACCGCAGAGCGGTACAAAATATGACCGCCGCCCAGTCCAGCACATTTTTTCCACAAAAAGAAATCAGCTGAAAGGCCTATATGATTCTAACTCTCACTAAATTGCATTATCCACACTCAATTCTCACTGGTATCTGCTAGACAACAAGTACCAAAACATGATTAGTTCATAGATTTCACATGTAAAATGAATTTTATACAACCCCACCTCCAGTGGTGGAATGTAACGAAGTACAAATACTTCGTTACTGTACTTAAGTAAATTTTCCACGTATTTGTACTTTACTTAAGTAGAATTTATAGTGCATACTTTTGACTTTTACTTCGTTACATTTTACAGCAATTATCTGTACTTTTACTCCGCTACATTTCTACAA
The DNA here is from genome assembly GCF_046254945.1 of Alosa pseudoharengus. Classification (NCBI taxonomy): domain Eukaryota; kingdom Metazoa; phylum Chordata; class Actinopteri; order Clupeiformes; family Clupeidae; genus Alosa; species Alosa pseudoharengus. Next base: position 27,512,619 of record NW_027468565.1, on the reverse strand, counting down.
CACCATCGTTCCTTTTTACAATACATTTTATGATCAGATTTTTTTTCTCTCTGACAAACACGTTTGTTTTACCAGGGGGCGGGGTTGCTACCAAAGATTCTGGAGCTACGTGCCCACCCAGGTAAAAAAAAAAACTATTAAAAGTATACTTTTTGAAAGTGTACTAAGTACCGTTTGTACTTTTTTCGTCAAATCCAAGTGTAATTAAGTGTATTGAATTATGTATTAAGTGCAACTTAATACCAACTTGACTATACTTTGAGTGTAATTAGTGTGCTAAAATGGAACAACTTTTTTCAAACTTTAAGTGTTCTTAAGTACATTATACAAAAATATATTTTATGAGCATTCGAAACACAGTCGCAGTACAATTTTGTAACATCCCAAGTGTATTGGAAATGTACTTAAAAGGCATTACAATACAACTAATAATAGTGTAGTAGTGTATTTTGAATACACTCTTATCATCCTCATTTCTATTCATTTGGCATGCTTCTGTAATATTTTAAATTAACTTCAAATGTACTTCCCGACTACAATAAGTGCCTTGAAAGTTTGCAGTTATGTTAAAAGTATAGTCTTAAGATACTTTAAGCATTATAAAGGCATGCAATTTAAGTATAATATTAGTGTGCTTTAAAATTGTACTATTAGTACTCTCCTACCTATTCTGTTACATGACAAATTACACTTTGATTATGAGAAAACATTTTTATTGACATGAATGAAAACAAAACATAACATTCATCCATAACAAAAGTAAAACATTTTTCTGAAAGTTATGGATCTCTTGAGCATATCTTTTCAAGTTGGATGTGGTAACGCGATAAAACATGCATTTGGCCGTATTATATTATTTCACATTATTATTTCACTTGAATTTCCCCTGGGGATCAATAAAGTATCTATCTATCTATCTATCTATCTACATGCATAGATTTTTCCAGTGGCTGTTTGGAGCGCTGGTCAGATTCCTCCTCGCTCGCAGCATTTTTTTCCATGCTTGGGGAGCAGTTTCCTCTGAGTGCGCACGCGCAGAGAGAATTTGCGCGCACACATTTAATATCTACGTGTGTGAAATAATATATAATATAATACACCCGAATGCATGTTTCATCGCGCAAGTGCTTTTTGCCACTATTGTGTCGCGATACTCTACAGCCTCATTGGTAGACCATCAATTCAAAATGCAGATTTCATGAAAAACAAAAGTTGTTTACCCTCCTAGGTGAGAGAATTTGCCCTCTAAGCTTGAAATTGTTTACTGGACACCCAGCCTACAGCCAACAACTTAACAGTCTAACATGGCTAAATGTGTAATGCATGATCATTTATTGCTTATTTGTTTGCAAAGTCTTCTGGCCCAGAAAGAAAACCATGGTGGTTACGGATCATGGCTGAAGAGGAAAGGTACAGCTGGTAGAGTTGTGCAGTGAGTGAACTTCCCTCCCAATACTGAGATGTGGTGGCAAAAGCTGTGGTAGCTAGCTTCCTTACTAGCACACCATCTTCCAGTCCAAGATGCATAAAGTTTTCGGTGGCAACCCGGGGCTGGACAGCAGTCAAATGCATTGACCTTGGTATTAGAGAATTTGTCTCTGTTGTCTGTGAACAGAAAGAAGATGGAAAACATTTTACAAGATAAACAATATTTTACACAGAAATCCATTGGCAATGATGAGATTAATACAGATTATCTGTACCTATTTGACATTTACTTTTTATGGGTCAAATAGGTATTGACACCATCTGTTTGCCATCCTGGTATGGGTAGACCTGGCCAGGTAGTCTTTCCTTAAAGCGTTGTGCACCTTGGCACCGATATGAGTGCAACCACCCTGTTTTCTGCATTTGATTACCTTAGATTCCTTTGTTTCCAATACAACCGTATTATCGTTTTCGGGTCAAATGGCATTTTAAATGGGAGTCGTAGGGGCACTAGCCTACTATTTTGATGCATGAATCAAAATCATCATGTATCAAAATAGTTCTGCCCCTACGACTCCCATTCAAAATGGCATTTGACCCAGAAACGGCAATACAGTCAAGCTTAATGGTGGCGCTTCTGACTTAATTATGCTTTCAAACGAAAGTTTGACTCAGGTACATTCACAAAAAGACCCTAGGTTGCATTTTGGCTTGAGTTATGCTTTAAGAGTAATGGGATAAGGTCCTGGATGAAGAATATTTACATTTACTGCTGATTATTTGAGGCGTTAAGACATCTCGGTTTCAAAACTGTCCAGGAACACCTGTAAAAACATAGTTAGGGTACAGATTAAAACTAGGTAAATTACAAACACTACCATGAAATGAACTTGAATGCTCTGTCAAACACAAATAATTAAAAAAAACGAAATATATCGCATAAACCAAGGCATCATATCAATCATGTAGCCTAAGCTTCATAGCACTAACTTAGTAGAACACCAGGTTTAATTCCCCCTCTAATATCAATGGTGGAAAAAAACGTTCTACTTCATAAAATGCATGTAATTTGTCCTGTAGACTCATTTTAAAAGATGTCTCCACGATTAAAGAAAAAAACAGCTACAATGTCATTAGCATGCCTAATGAATGTGAAGTGTGAAGTGTGACTAGCCTAGCACTATCCTCCTTTCTGTGAGTTACATGTAACTTAGCCTACACCACACATACAGTAATATTAAAGAACATTGGTGAACTTTAGGCAAACGTTGATTAATAAAGAACACACTTTCTTCCATCATAGTTTGTCTAACGTTAGTGCTAGCCAACGCTTGTCAATAATCCCACAAACACAAAGCAGGCTAATGTAGTTTTCTTCTTGATAGGGATCTGGTCGACGTATATGACGTTAACGTTAGCTAAATTAGCTAACGTGATCTGGCATTGCTAGCTTGTACTACAAAGGATAAAAACAAACTCTTGAAAGATTGCTAAGCCATCAATTTAACTTCTCCAAAGACTACCGAAGGTCATAAAGAGTAAGCTACATCAGAATCATTTAACAATATGCTTTGGGACTCACCTGATAACGAATAACTTGGTACTTTAGATCCAACTGGCTTCAGTCCTTGTTATCTCATATGACGAGTCCTTCTGGCTCTGTAGGACCAACGTCTCTGGCATGACTAGAATTTATGGTATCTTTAATTTGGACAAACCTGTAACCTTATACGGACCGTAAACGTATGCATTTTCTGGTCTATACAGTCCATCTGTCTTGCAAATAAAGTTACAAGCATAGACTGTATGAAATAACGTTAATGTTTGCTCACACCACGTTTTGCTCGAAAGCTGCACAGATCCGCCCACTCCATTTCAAATTCAAACAGCCATGTTATTGGTCAACTGGACTGCCTATACATTTAACTGTGTTGCCTATAAATTTAACAAAATGCCACATTCATCCTCTCACAACCTCTACTACATCACAAATGTATAGGCTACTACCTTACTAAGACACAAAGTCAACAAAAGAAAAAATATTATTTGATGACCAAAACTGATAGATCAGTATGTCTCTAGGCTAGGTTATTGCACATTGCCATCCATGCGGCTGACATATCAGGCCTAAAAGCTACACACATTAGTATTTTATTAAAGGTGAGATGACTATGAAACTATACAAACAATGTATTAGGCCTACCAAAAAAAATATACTTTCCATAAGTACACTATATTACAACTCTAAGTATTAGCAATTTAATACTCTTAAACTAAATAAACTTCTTTACCATTTAAAATACACTAACAACAAAGTACACTTTTAAAAAGTACATTACAAAAACACTTTGAATATTGCACAATAAGTATATTTAATTTTAGTACACTGAAGTTGAACTTAATACTATGACTATGAAACTATACAAACAATGTATTAGGCCTACCAAAAAAAATACTTTCCATAAGTACACTATATTACAACTCTAAGTATTAGCAATGTAATACTCTTAAACTAAATAAACTTCTTTACCATTTAAAATACACTAACAACAAAGTACACTTTTAAAAAGTACATTACAAAAACACTTTGAATATTGCACAATAAGTATATTTAATTTTAGTACACTGAAGTTGAACTTAATAACATCTACTTTGAAGTATACTTTCTAAAAGTACACATTAAACATACTTTACATAAAGTACAAAACGTGTAAGCATACTTGCTTTATGTACTTTAATCATATTTCTAACACACTAAAGTATACTACTTTTTTACCTGGGCAGCTTCTAAATCTTTTAAATATAAGCTTCTAGTCTAGACCAGGCAAAGCGTGAGCTTGTAGCCATCTGCATTCGGTAGGCTATATTCACCAGACCCATGGCTACACTGTACATGCAACTGTGTTCTGTGCCTTTCTCTGTCTGTTATCTGCAGCGTTAAGGCCTCCTCTCCGATGAGATTGCTATCCGCAGATCAGCGAAGTTACAGGCTATGCCCATGCTTCTGCCACACATCTGATCATTTGCGGCACAAATGAATGGTAGACTATTATAGAACCGCTGGCCGAAAAAAACGTAGCATTTTCCAGATTAGGAAATATTTCTTAATTGTGTGTGATCAAATAAAGAGGCATAGCCTACAATTGGGGGTAGAAATGTGAGCGCTCATTCAATGTCTACTATGTGCGTCTGCGCAAGTGAAACTGAACCTAATCATGAAGACACCTTCCTCAGCAACTTTTCTGTTCAATCAGCAGAATTGGCATTACGATCCACCCGACGTTTCCCTTGTCTACCCCGTTAAACTTCAGGCTCTCGTGTTTTGCTGAATGATATTTTACTCAGCAGATCACCCTATAGATGACCAGAATTACAGTCTCTAGAATTGTAGGTCAGAATGTAAACTGGGCCACAGATGGTAAGCACAATTGCATTAGCTTGAAACTATCTAGTCGAGTATAACCTAAAACTAGCTTAATTAAAATGCCACAGCCCATACTATTTTTTCTTTTAGAATATAGATATTAAGAGAATAAATCATTATGCAAATACTTTTACTTTTAATACTTAAAGTACATTTAAAAGCAGGTACTTTTTACTTTTACTTAAGTAGGGTTGTCACTGTGGTACTTTTACTTTTACTAAAGTAAATATTTCTCTGTGTATTTGTACTTTTACTTAAGTACTGAGATTCAGTACTTCCTCCACCACTGCCCACCTCCATCTTGCCTGTTCATAATTCTGAGAAATTCTTGATTGTTTGTGTTATGTTTATGTTATGTGTGTGGGTGTGTGTGTGTGTGAGTGTGTGTGTGTGTGTGGGTGTGTGTGTGTGTGTGTGCGTGCGTGTGTGCCTGCGTATGTGCCCGTACATATGTCTACTGTGTGAGTATGTGTCATACGTATGATTACTGTGAATGTATGTGTGTGTGTGTGTGTGTGTGTGTGTATCTGTTTGTGCACATGTGTGCACATGAAATGGGTTAACATGACCCCTGGAGGCAAACATACGGAAAAAAATGGTCATCCTAGGCCCTACAGTTCTCAAGATATTCACAGAGAACTGTGTCTGCCCTACCCTCCTTTCGGGGGGTCCAGTCCAGCGGCGGGGCTACAGATCAAAACGAAAAATGACGGTTCCATGCTATCCATGTGGGGGTACATGCCCACCAAGTTTTGTGTACCCCAGTCTTTCAGTGTCCCGGGAATCCTTGTTGGTGTACGTCACTAAATGTACACATAAATTATTTTATTGTAAGGCCCCCCATGAACGAAAGTACACAAAACTTGGCATGCATTCGGAGGGTGTAATAATGATCCTACACTTTTAATTTTGTGCAGTTTTGACCCTGTCAGCCAGAGATATTGTGATGAAAACACCTAATTTTTTGCTTTTTAATTTTGAACTAGGTGGCGCTATACATGAAATAAGTGGTAATGGGATGGGTTGACATGCCCCCTTAAGACCAACATACATAAAAAAGGTGGACCTCCTAGGCCCTACGGTTCTCGAGATATTCACAGAAAACTGTCTCCGGCCACCTACAGGCCAGTTGGTGTATAGTAACATAAATTAATTTATTGTGTGGCCCCCCATGAACGGAATTCCACTAAATTTGGCGTGCATACAGAGGGTGTCATAATGATCCTACACTTCCAATTTCGTGCAGTTTTGACTATGTTAGGTCACAGATACCTTCAATTACAACACCTGATTTTTACTTTTTTGTGTTTAACTAGGTGGCGCTATACATGAAATGAGTGGTTATGGAATGGGTTGACATGGCCCCTTGAGATCAACATACAAAAAAAAATGGTCCTACTAAACCCTACGGTTTTCGAGATATTCACAGAAAACTGTGTCTGCCCTACCCTCCTTTCGGGGGGTCCAGTCCAGCGGGGGGGCTACAGATCAAAACGAAAAACGATGGTTCCATGCTATCCATGTGGGGTTACATGCCCACCAAGTTTCGTGTACCCAGGTCTTTCAGTGTCCCGGGACTCATTGACGGAAATGTGGGCATGCGAAAAAGAAAAAAAAAAAAAAGAAAAAAAAAATCTGACTAAACCTATATGACCGCCGCTTCGCTGCGCGGCGGTCATAATAACGGACAGTAGCTCTTCAACTTTGCCCGTTAAAATGTGTATGAACAGTCTCGCAACGCATTTCATGAAGGCCCTTTTGGACATGTCAGTTATTTGCACCACTGGGTAAAACGGCATTTTGTTTTAGACTACTGGTATTTAATTTGTGCATTGACAATAAAGCTGAATATCAGATGAACTAGATGACTAAACTTATGCATATGTAGAAGAAGAAACATTCACAAAAATCCGTGACATGACCTCTCTTCTTGATAGCTGTTGAAAACTGCATGGAACTGACAGGGATTGTTTTGTTTAATAATAAATAAATAAATACATTATGCTGCTACTCAAAAGGATAAAGTTCCTGTGCACAGCCTTCCAGGTGCTGGTGAGGTGCAGTCGTCAATAGATAAAAAGGAAAATGAAGTATCACCGCACACTGGTGGGATTTCTTTGCTGGTTTATTTTTATTTTTAGTGAACAACGCGTTTCGCCTAAGCATAGGCGAAACGCGTTGTTCACTAAAAATAAAAATAAACCAGCAAAGAAATCCCACCAGTGTGCGGTAATACTTCATTTTCCTTTTTATACATTATGCTGCTACCTTCTGCTTTTCCCAAATACAATGTAGCCTACAGGTGTACCTTTCATCAGTCTAGTTGCAATGGATGGACTGTGATGAACTGCCCCACTTGTGATTGTTTAGAGATTTTAAAGGTTTTATAACAATGCTGCAAATTTTTTGGCCCAGAAACAAATCTATTCACCTTTGCAGCGTCAGTAGGCTACTTTGTGTGCGGAATGTGTGCACACACACATTCCAAACAAGTATACACAAAAGTTTCAAGAGTGGGGGATGGAGTAGAAGATGGAGACAAATTCATTAATATGATTTATTTTTGCGGAATGAATGTGTACAGGACTGAGCGGCGGTCATATTTTGTACCGCTATGCGGTACATCTAGTTTCCTTTAATTCCATGAAAGTTTCCAATTTGGAATATTTTTAAAATTCCCCAACTTAACTTCCCATGGAAAGTTTCCAGGAAGTTTCCGGAAATTTACCGGAAATTTTCCGCCTCTTTGCAACCCTAGTCAGGATATCAATATGTGGGAGACTCCCAAAACTTCGGGAGACTTGGGATGTCTAGCTAGACAGCACTTTGTCGCCAGCACATGTACAACGTACCTGGGTTATTCCACATTAATTCAACCAGGGCCCACGCATTTAGGTCTCAAAAAGTCTGAAAAAATTACTAGGTGTACCTATGTTACCCAGGAGACACACTGTAAAATTACTCTTATGTAAGATCAATACTTTCAGCCAGTTTTACAGGGGGAGGGGGTGTCGATTTTGTTCAGGCTCTTTTTTTTGTCAAAGTTCACAAGCCCACAGCGCAAGAACTAAACCATGTAGGAGGCTCAAATTTTGCATGCTGGTACATAAATAGGAATAGTATGTAACAAAATCGTCACATTTGGTCTGGATAATCCTGCATGGTCATAGCTGTCCCTCAAAGTTGATACAAATTTGATTGGAGTTGTTGTCTGGGCTCAGTTTAAGCCTTCAGGGAGCTTGGGGAGCAGTGAGAGGTTAGGTGCCTTGCTCAAGGGCACTTCAGCCGTTCCTACTGGTTGGGGTTTGAACCGGCAACCCTCCGGTTACAGGTCCGAATCGCTAACCAGTAGGCCACAGTTGCTTTAGAATAGCCTAATGCTAATGTGTTTATCTATGGTGTTTAGTAGAGTTTATTAGATTATTTAGAGAAGAGGAAGAAGGTTGGAGGAGGAGGCAGGAAGCAGCCCAGAGACACCAATTAAACATTCCTCAGCAGGTCCACAAAGATGGCAGGAAAGCCTTAGGAAATGTGGCTCATTGTTTTACATATTTTCCCAGCCCAAACAAACAATTGAAATTAAAGGAACCGTATGTAAGAAATGTATTTCAATTAATCATAAAATGGCCCTAATATGTCACTAGACATTAAGAAATCATGTTCATTTCAAATACTTATATCACTGACAACAGTAGTCCGGCCAGGATATGGTCATTTAAAAAGTGAAGTTGCAGCCCTCAACTGATGTTGATGTTGTGTTTTGTCATGTCATTCTGTGTTTTGGCCTGATGCGCCACCTCCACCTATCTACTAATCACAAAGTCAGTAGTGTTTCGGCATCCGGGTTGGCAACCTCGAGTCAGGGGGGAGGGGGATACACCTCTCTACAGTAATTTGAAAGTGATTGCAGTACCAGTTTTGGCCACAATCTTACATATGGTTCCTTTAATGAATGATTTGTTGATCGATAAACATGTCAGTTAGACATGTCAGTTTGAATATATTGTACAGTTTGAATATATTGTATCAACTTGAGGTCACTTTACAGCAGGTTTCCGTGGCTGCTTTATGTGACGGGTCTGACTGTCCTCAGCTCATCCCTCAACAGATGAGCTGAGGACAGTCAACAGATGAGAGAGAGCAGCTCTGGTGAGTGCCCGCTGGACCACTGGCATACTGTATGTGCTCTACTGAAGGGAAGGACGCTCCCGAGGCCCCAGAGGAGCTTCCTCTGATGTAACTGAAAAGTGACAGTATGGAGCTGCGACACGCTTCACATACACACACACAGAACAGAGACACACACACACACACACACACACAGATACACACACACACACACTCACAGACATGGTCCCCTGTGAGCTGCTGTGCTGACGCTTTGCAAAACACTTTCACAGTTCAGATACAAACTCGTTCACAAGGACACACATGGGAGTATCTGCGGCCATACACACACACACCACACGGCCATACACACACAGACGTTTAAAGAACCTGCTTAGGCTGTCTTGTCCATCACTCAGTATCTCCAGAACAACTGGAGATTCTGGCCACATAATAATATTGGTTGACAAGTGTTTTTCATAATAAAAGTAAGATTTCATAATAAAAGTATTGTCCATACAGTTGTAGCATTCCACTGTTCCAGTATTCGGTCAACTACCACGGTTCACTTCTGATACCATGGCGTCATTCATGCTGTATATAGGTGTAATATTCCTGTTCTCTGACATCCTTGTAAGAGGGAGCATGTAACATGTGCCAACAAAAAAAAACTTTGGTCATCTCATATTATATGTATCTATCTTACAGACTATGTTCCCCATTAACTGAAAACTTGTTGGACAGAAAGTTCTTGTCATCAGAATCTGATTGATTTGACCAAGTAGAGTTTGGTTCCAACCGAAGGTGTCTTTACCAGGACTGACAATACATAGACAATGATAATAATACATTCCATGCTTTTCAAGACACTTTACGCTTTACAATTTTCACATAGATACATAAATACACAGGGTATATGTGAAACCTGCATTGTGTTGAACCTGCGCGATTCAGCCCTGCATACGCCCGGACTCGAACCCGCGAACAACAGCACCTCGGAACGGGGAGTTCCGTCGGGGAGTGGGGTTTACCAACGTTCCACAAGCACAGCTAAGCTAACTGGCATCCGTTACACATGGACAAGGTTGAATAAACAGACAGGATACATGGACAAAGCCGAAGACAAAACTAGAGAGGTAGACAATGAGAAAGGGAAGAGCTGGGGAAAAGCTGGGAAGAGCAGTGAAGAGCTGGGGGACAACTGGGGAAGCTGGGAAGTCAATCAACAGGAAAAGGCAAGTTTGAAGAGGTGGTTTTTGAGGTCCTGTTTGAAGGATGGTAGGGTGTTTGATTGTTTGATGTGGTCAGGGAGGGCGTTCCAGAGGGAGAGGGCTGCAGCTGAGAAGGCCCAATAAACAATACAATAGTCAAGTCAAACGTGATACTCATATGACCTTGCCACTGGCCTGACAGCCTCTACTGCAGAGTCAGTCCTGGTCCACGTTGAAGGCCACAAAGACTACTATAAATACACCTTCTTCTGTTGCATCACTTACAACACTCAGATGAGTTTGTCTGAAGCAATCTTAATGTAGGTGTACACCTAGAGTGTTCACATATTTCTTGATATGTAGCCCTACTTTAACATGGATAAATCCCTCAAACTATTCTCACCCAACTGCACACAGGAACTTGGACACAGGCTCAGCCAATCAATGACTTGCATGCTGGTGCACTGGCGAATGAGAGGAGAGGAGAGGGCGGAACTAGAGAGAGTTGGCGTTCAGCAACAGAGAAGATGGCGGCGTCCGAAGAGGTCCCATGCTGACGGAGATTTCGGTATTCTAATTTAGTAAATAACAGTTTAGCTCTTAGTTATTGCATGTGCTACATGTTTTAGTCTGAGCTACGGAAGAGTTACGGTTTTAGTGGCGTGTGTAAGAGCGGAAGACTCCACGCCATCAACTCTGAAGATTCATCCGTTGTCACTTCATTAACAAGTATAGTTTGCATAGTGCGAGGCAAATGTTCTCGCTAGTTAGTGCAAAGTGTTGATTATTCAGCTATACTATTAGTTCGTCGCCAACGTTGGAGGTTTGTCACGCAAGAGAAGGAAGACAACCAGCGAGTTCACTGCTACAGCCTGGGACGTGTCTGTGGCTCATCTCACCTGCTCTCTCTCCCTCTCTCACGCGTGATACACGGTGCGGTTGGTGAGTAAAAGGCTTCCCTGCCACACATGACTCCATCATTGTCAAAGGATAGCAACGCGATCGTGAAGGACATGTTCTATTAATTGGTGTACGGCCGGTGTTGTGGCCCTTCTGGTTTTTCCACCTACTGGTTTCCGAGCTGTTTCCAAGCCTGTCCAGATGTCATGTATACCTATCAACAGCAACTGACTGCTACCCACGTCGACAGATTCGCTACATATTCATAAACATTTTACTGGCCTTTGCATGTCGCACCTCAATAAAAACTGCACTGAACTGAACTGAATACCTGAGCACTATATTACTTTAACATTTTCCAGCGGGAAAAATGCTTTTTTAAAGTAACCTAATTTCGATTCTCTGTGTCGCGCTGGATTCGAACCTTCATCAGCAAAAGAATCACCATGCGAGACCGCCTCGCTCTCCACTAAACTATCAACATCTACATAACTTCCAGAACATAACGCTGTGTTCACTCAGTAGGCCTAGGCCATGATTCACCGTTTATCTGAGTATTTTGAAACAACTGGTTACCTTGATTTAGGCTTTAAAAACATAACTGTATCATGCACTCTACCTTCTGTTACACCTCTGCGCTGTCCATGTGCAAGGATTTGTCATAAATTCTACCAGGCAACGCACGAGTTATGAAACAATGGGTCTAAAACAACTGGTTACCCTGCCCTGGAAACGCATGATCTCGCTCTCAAACAGCTAGGTTGCCATAGCCTACGTTCCTTGGATTCATACACAGTTCACGGGCCTTTGCGTGTCGCACCTCAATATAAACTGTACTGAACTGAACATCTGAGCACTACATCACTATAACATTCTCCAGCGGGAAAAATGCTTTTTTTAAAAAGTAACCTAATTTCGATGAACTGTCGCGCTAGATTCGAACCCTCCTCAGCAAAAGTAAAACCATGCTAGATTGTCTCGCTCTCCACTACACTACTAACAACTACAAAACTCATTCGACATGATGTTGTTTTCACTCAGTAGGCCATGATTTCCCGTTCATCTGAATATTTTGAAACAACTGGTTACCTTAATTGATTTAGGCTTTAAAAACGTAACTGTATCATGCACTCTACCTTCTGTACCTCTGCGCTATTCATGTGCAAGGATTTGTCATACATTCTGCCAGGCAGCGCACGGATGATGAAACAATTGGGCCTAAAACAACTGGTTACCCTGGACTGAAAACGCATGATCTCGCTGTCAAACACTCAACAGCTGGAGCTGGAGAGCTTTTGGTGCAAATTAACTAGCACATAATGTTGGTATATGCGCAAGCAGCTTGTGGGGATCGATCATCTGTAGCCTAATTGAGGCAAGGTAACCAGTTTCATCCCAATTTAGAACAAGCTGCTTGTGATAACAGGGATATGAGGTTAACCTTTTAAAATTAAAAACCTGAAATGAAAAGCATTGTAGGGGTTGCAAATATTTATATTCCGTCGTAAACATAACGTTGTAGGATAGCAGGCTATAATTTTGGAAACGAGACGCCATGGCCATAGAAATCTGCTTGTCCTAAACCAAAGGAACTGGCTATTGTAGCTGTTTTTCACAGTCTCGAATTCATGCGTTTCCAGGCCAGGGTAACCATGCAGTGGTTTCAGACCCATTGTTTCAGAATCCATATGCTGCCTGGTAGAATTTTTGACAAATCATTGCACACAGATGGCGCAGCGGTGTAGCAGAGCGATATGTTTTAAGCCTAAATTAAGGTAACCAGTTGTTTCGGAATATTCAGACAAACAGTGATGTATGACTTGATAGAAAATAGTTAAACGATCATTGACACAGTGTTGATGGTGTAGTGGGGAACGGTGTGGTCACGCGTGTAATTTGTTTTCCTGAAGAGAGTTCGAATCTAGATCATGGTCATGGTCATTATTAGGCGACTTCTAAAAAATAATTTTCTCGCTGGAGAATGTTATAGTGCTCAGCTGTGTACGGATTATATTAAGGTGCGAAACGCAAAGGCCAGTAAAATGTGTAGGCATATGCATCCAGGGAACGTAGGCTATTGCAACCTAGCTGTTTGAGAGCGAGATCATGCGTTTTCAGTCCAGGGTAACCAGTTGTTTTAGACCCATTGTTTCATAACTCGTGCGTTGCCTGGTAGAATTTATGACAAATCCTTGCACATGAATAGCGCAGAGGTGTAACAGAAGGTAGAGTGCATGATACAGTTACGTTTTTAAAGCCTAAATCAAGGTAACCAGTTGTTTCAAAATATTCAGATAAATGGTGAATCATGACCTAGGCCTACTGAGTGAACACAGCGTTGTGTTCTAGAAGTTATGTAGATGTTGATAGTTTAGTGGAGAGCGAGACAGTCTAGCATGGTGATACTTTTGCTGATGAAGGTTCGAATCCAGCGCGACACAGAGAATCGAAATTAGGTTACTTTAAAAAAGCATTTTCCTCGCTGGAAAATGTTATAGTAATGTAGTTCTCAGGTATTCAGTTCAGTTCAGTGCAGTTTTTATTGAGGTGCGACATGCAAAGGCCAGTAAAATGTTTATGAATATGTAGCGAATCTGTCGACGTGGTAGCCGTCAGCTGCTGTTGATAGGTATACATGACATCTGGACAGGCTCGGAAACAGCTCGGAAACCAGTAGGTGGAAAAACCAGAAGGGGCACAACACCGGCACATACGTAACGTGGACAATCCGAACCAAAATGAACATTGAGTGTTAATTGGTGTATGGTCGGCACATACATAACGTGGACAATCCGAACCAAGAGGAACATTGAACTGAGGGTGCATTGAGTGTTATTGAGTGTATTGTGAAAATCATTGTGAGGTTAGAATTGACCTGAAGGCTACTGTTTTAGGTTACGGTTCACTGAATTACATTCACAAGCATATACGGCTGTTATTTACATATGAGGTTTCTGTGCAGTGTATTTAGATACATGCTGATGGTGTTATTGTGTAAGTGTTATTGAGCCACCCTGGTGAAGTGGATAACACAACGTTTTGAACATTTCATGTGGTTACAAGTTGATAGGGAAACCATTCCTATACAGCAGTGTTTCCCAAACTTTTTTTCTGGGGACCCACTTTTTAAAAATGACAGACCATCGCGACCCATTTTAACTTCAGATCTAACATGCAACCTGCATGCAACCACCAATATTTAACTTATTAGACAACGTAAATTGTGCTGGCGACCCAAATAAAATCTCCTGCGACCCACCTGTGGGTCGCGACCCAGTCTTTGGGAAACACTGCTATACAGTTTACATTTGATTTATAAATACATATATTTTCTTTACTTTTATATTTTAATCAGTATTAGGATACTGGTACTTAGAATAATAAATAACCATTCCTTTTTCAACTTTTACACTGTTGCTTTTATTAAGTTTTCTCCATCTTTCCTGAAGTAGGGGCGTCTCATCCTCTGTCTGTAAGGTACAGTAGTTAGGGGGAATAAAGGTTAAGTCACACACACTGACACAGGCTACTGATATCCTGCACTTTAGGTCCCCACCGTGACAGGTCCAAATCCTAAAGCCTGAGCTATTGTGCTTTGCTGAGCGGGCAGGGTAGACCCGAGACTAATAGGCCTGGGGGTTAGGGACTTAGATCCTCTGATCTCCAGCCATTCAGGGAAGAGTGAATTACCCCTTCTCAGCGGACGTAGGTCCCGTCCGCTACATTAAGATAACTAATTGGCTATCAGTATCAATCCTCAAAGGTCATTGCTATGTGCATCTCAGTGCTTTATTGACCTGGACTAACAGTAATTAGTGGTGGAGGAGTACTGTTACAGTACACTAGCATGTCCTTCTATGCAAACACAAGGTCTCTCTGATTTCCCTTGTCCTGATTTGGTGCTTTCCAAACCTTACTTAGGGTACTCAAGGACACAGGTATTTGCACTAATGCAAAGCACTAATGTGCTTTGCTAACCATATAAAAGAGTAAGCTGATGATCCATGATCAATATTTGGCATTAGACGCAAAGGTATAATCTTCATTCAATAAAATAGAGCATGAACATCCAGCTTAAAGTAGCTTCAGAATGATTTGATGTATAAGTATATATACTCTTTTGATCCAGTGAGGGAAATTTGGTCTCTGCATTTATCCCAATCCGTGAATTAGTGAAACACACTCAGCACACAGTGAGGTGAAGCACACACTAATCCCAGCGCAGTAAGCTGCCTGCAACAACAGCGGCGCTCAGGGAGCAGTGAGAGGTTAGGTGCCTTGCTCAAGGACACTTCAGCCGTGTCGGGGGTTCGAACCGGCAATCCTCCGGTTACAAGTCTGAAGCACTAACCAGTAGGCCACGGCTGCCCCTGATGGGCTTTGATTGGTCCTGTTAAAAGTCCACCACAGGAGTCTGTAACCTATAGCATATAAAAAAGAATGGCAATCTGGATCAAGATTAAGTGTGATGTGTTTTTTTTTAATTATATGGAAACTAAATGGAAATATTGAGACCACACGAATTCGATTAGCTTGGCTGGTTCAGATAGATAGATAGATAGATAGATAGATAGATAGATACTTTATTGATCCTCAAGGGGAAATTCAAGGTCTCAGTAGCATACAGACATCACACACACATTCACTAACAGCAGAAAAAAGTAATTAAAAGTATATCATATAAAAAACACAGCTAAGCAATAAGGACAGTAGAAGATAAAGAATATACTAAAAATATACTAAAATACAAATGATACTAAATAACACAAAATCTAAATCAAGTCTAAAATCAGTATCCACATAGTGGGTGATTAATCATGAGGCGCTTGCAATGACTGAGGCAGGGACTGAGCCTGTGATTCTCTGTGCATAGTAGGTAAGGTGCTCTGTGTGAGTGAGTGATGGTGCAAATGAGCATCCAACAGTGTCCAACAGTGCAAGAATAAAGTCTAGAGACCAGCATAAAATAAATATGGACATAAGAGAGTAGGCAAGGTAATATAAAAAAAAAAACTATAGAAAAACTATATATATATATATATATATATATATATATATATATATATATATATTAAGTGGATAATAATAATAATAATAAAGTGGAATGACACAGGAAAAAAGTATTGAACACGCCTGCTGAAATTTCTTAAATACTTTGTGGAAAAGCCTTTATTCGTAATGCTTCAAGGCATTTCCTGTATGACGAAAACTAATCAGTCACAGTATTCTGGCTGATTTTGGCCCATTCTTTTAAACAGATAGTCCTTTAATATTGAAGATTCCAGGGGTCCCTCTTGTGAATCCTGATCTTTAGTTAACGTCCAAAACTGTTCAATTGAATTGAAGTCAGGGCCTAGATTTCCTTTCTCTGAAACCAATTGAGAGTTTCCTTTGCTGAATGGTTTGGATCATTGTCCTGCTGGAAGGTCTAGCCATGTCTCATCCTCATCATCCTGGTGGATGTAAAGATTCTCCCGGAACAAAATGACTCCATTCATCATTCCTTTAACTGAATGAAGTCTGCTAGTACCATGAGATGAAAAACAGCCCACACCATGATCCCACAACCTCCAAACCTCATTGTTGGTATGGTATTTTTAGGGTGATGCACAGTGCCATTTCTCCTCCAAATATAGTGTGTATGTAGACATCCAATGTAGACATCCGAAAAGTTAAATTTTGCTCTCACCAGACCAGAATACATTCTCTCAGTATTTCATAGGATTGTCCAAATGTTGTGTAGCAAACTTTCAACGAGGTTTGACATGTTTTTCTTCAGCAATAGAGTCATGCGGGATGAGCGTGCATAGAGGCCATGGCGGTGGAATGTATTACCTATGATTTTCTCTGTAACAATTGTACCTGCTGCCTCCAAGTCTTTCTGGAGCTTTCTCTGAGTGGTCCTTGGATCTTGGGCTACTCTTCTGACTATCCTTCTGACTTCCTGGTCAGAAATATTGCAAGGAGATCCTGTGCATGGCCAGTTGATGATGCAGTGATGTTCCTTTCACTTGCAGATAATGGCTCCAATACTGCTTGCTGGATGATTCAGGAGTTTTGAAGTGCATCTGTAACCAGTTCCATTGATATGTTTTGCAACAATGAGGGGTTGCAAAGGTCTTGGGAGGGCTCTTTGCTTTTACCCATCATGAAATGTTTCTTGTGTAACACCTTGGTAACAAAAAACCTTTTTATAGCCCACCAGTATGTACTAACCCAGCTTATATCAATTTGCACAGATAGGAGGGATAATTTCTCTAATTACTGATAAAATCCAGTTTGTTCCTTGCCATTCCTTGCCTTTGTGTACTGCTTTTTCTTAGCGTGTTCAATACTTTTTCCCTGTGCCATTCCACTTTTTTACTCATAACTCTACTTTTAGACATTGATGTTTGGATTTTTATATATGTGTGGATTACCTAAGTTAATACTAATGTCCGGTGAAAATGTCATGCGAATAGCTGTGAAAGGTAAACAAACATGGCGGATGACATCAGTAATGGCTGCTGAATCTGTTTAAAATGTCATTTGTGTGACCTTATTTTGCTTAGATTTGTAGATTAGTACGGAGCCCCGGATATGTCATGGGGAAAAAAATAATAAGTTGTGGCCACGAAATAGCAATTCGTTCCCACAAAATAATAAGTTGTGGCCACAAAACAGCAATTCGTTCCCACAAAGTACTAATTATTGGCCACGAAATATTAATTAGTTCCCACGAAATAGTAATTCGTTCCCACGAAATAGGTAATTTGTGGCCACGAAATATTAATTAGTTCCCACGAAATAGTAATTTGTGGCCACGAAATATGTATAGTCTAACGTGCACTGGACAGCTGGGTGAGCAAATCGAGCGCCAGTAAAAGCCTGTCGTGTCTTTTCTCATCACTCCCCACCTGCTCTCAATTCTCTGGTTTGCAGTAGGGTACAACCGGGACGATTGAAACGGGGGACGAATGAAACATTCCGGTTTTCTCAGAGTGCAACGATGATAGACAGACATCATTTGGACAAAACATAGAGCATATTAACCTCCGTTGCTCAGCCAAATGCCATCCTGTTACGTCCTGTTATCACGGAGTGCAGGCGATAAACGATTTCTGATGGACACAAGTTTACTTCATTAGCGGTTTATTTTTTTTGATTATTAAAGAGTGTTTTTTATTTAAAGGTTTGACTCCATGCTTATTCAGTAGAGCATTTAGTGCTCTCCCCAATCCCAGACGTTCACATTGCATGTTTGTTTGTAATGGATGCAAAACAGCCTATAATGTATGGGGGGACGATTGAAACTTTTGTCCCGACCAGTAAACCCCATTTATTCTAAGTCAATGCACACGTATCTGTGTTTATACTATATTTTATTCAGGTGAGACATGAAAAAAAGCAGTTTTAGAAAGATGCAAATATATTTGGGGCTATCAGGTAGGGGGTCGAGTTTTGCCATGTTAACCTATGGAGACTGACGGCCTGTGGGTCATGAAGGGCACTTATTTGGATGTGTGGTGGCTTTAACCACATAAAAACAGAGTGAAATAACATTTTGTACTATAGAAACATTATATAATTCGAAACATGCATTATTCTAGCTATATTAATGGCATAGTGCATGCTATTTCCATAACCGCGAAATACGCGCATCACCATGACGGCAATGAGTTGTTAACAGACATGAACCAAGACATATAGCCCAGCAGCAATCTATCTAAAATAACACATACTTGAAGTACCATTCATGGTATGTTGTTAAATATTGAAGTTGTGGGAAGTTTACATAATTTAAGCTGTATGTTTCATTCGTCCCCCACGCTGTTTCATTTGTCCCAGCCAGGAGGGACGAATGAAACATAATGCACGTTCGACTTCTCCTTAAATAACTCTTGAACGGTTTTGTTCAGAGCTGTAAATGCAACTGTATTTGACAGAGGACAGATGTAGGTTGCTAGTGACAAAATATTAACTTTCAGTGTTTTACAATGTCTTTGTAAATTACGTTTCATTAAAAAGTGTTTCATTTGTCCCGGTTCTCCATCAGCCTCGGCGTTGCTCCTGATCGTCCATCTATCTCGGCACAGGTCCTCGGGTCAACGCACCTCTGCGACGCGACGTGAGGATGGGGAAAAGTGAGAGTGAGGGGGGGGGGAAGTGAGAGTGAGGAGGGGGGGGGAATGAAGATTCACCTCCAGCTATCTGATGCATGTTTTAATGGAAATGTTGACGGCCGCCTTATAAAAAAAACGCAAACGAGAGAGACACGTTCAAGTCGTACCTACGCCGGTGCAGCGACCTAGCTGGCTCAGTTGGAGATGACTCTCGCTAATAATGAATCCCTCCAATGCCAGGCTTTTCAAAATGTCTTTGTATTTCATTCCCAGCCTAAAATAGCACTCTACCATACTATCCCTGTCCATTGTGTGAGCAGCGACTGTTCCTGTTTGAGGAGTTGCGCTTGATTTGCTCATCCAGCTGTCCAGTGCACAGCCTATAGGCCTACCTATTTCGTGGCCACAAATTACTATTTCGTGGGAACGAATTAATATTTCGTGGCCACAAATTACCTATTTTGTGGGAACGAATTACTATTTCGTGGGAACGAATTAATATTTTGTGGCCACAAATTAGTACTTTGTGGGAACGAATTGCTATTTTGTGGCCACAACTTATTATTTTTTTCCCCATGACATATCCGGGGCTCCGTAGATTAGAGATGAGAAATAAACAATTTACTATCTGATTATGCCATTGTTGTAACCATTAATAGCCTCTGGTCTGATATATATGCCGGCCGTAAAACTAATTTATACCGTTAGCCTGCTAGCTTACGTAAGCTAATTTAGTTTAACGTCAGGCAATTTTGCTAACGTCATACCGTAGTGTTAACCAAAGATTCTAGAGTGCTACGCTCGTTTTTAAAAGATGCATTTAATCCAAAGTCATGTCTAGTGAGACAGCTCTCTATGTAGGGAGGGAGGCAGTAGGCAGCTGTCTCCCGTTTCGAACACACCCTATCTCTCCTCTTCCCTTAAGTGAAGCATTGAACAGTTCAATGGCCCTGGGGACAAATTACTTCCTCAGTCTGTCTGTTGTGCAAGGCAGTGAGAGAAGTCTCCAGCTGATCAGGCTCTTCTGCTTTACAATAGTGCTGTGGAGTGGATGACACTCATTGTCCAAAATGTTGATCAGTTTGTTCAGGGTCCTTTTGTCAGATATTGAAGTGATGCACTCCAGTTCAGCTCCCACTACAGAGCCAGCTTTCCTTACCAGCCTGTCAAGTCACCCAGCATCCTTCTTTTTTGTGCTTCCTCCCCAGCATACTACTGCATAGAAGAGGATGCTGGCAACAACAGACTGATAGAACATCCTGAGGAGCTTGCTGCACACATTGAAGGACCGCAGCCTCCTCAGGAAGTACAGCCTGCTCTGCCCTTTCTTGTAGAGTGTGTCAGTGTTGGCTGACCAGTCCAGTTTATTGTCCAGGTGGAGACCCAGATACTTGTAGGTGCTTACCACCTCCACATTGACCCCATCAATGGAGACTGGTAGCAGAGCGGGCTTAGACCTGCGGAAATCCACCACCATCTCCTTGGTCTTTGAAGTGTTGAGTTGAAGGTGAGTTTGCACCATTGCACAAAGTCCTCCACCAGGCTCCTGTACTCCTCCTCTTGCTCGTCCCTGATACACCCCACAATTGCAGTATCGTCAGAAAACTTCTATATGTGGCATGACTCGGTGTTGTAGCAGAAGTCAGATGTGTACAGGGTGAACAGGACTGGGGAGAGCACAGTTCCCTGTGGCGCTCCGGTGCTGCTGATCACAGTGTCAGAGAGACAGTTCTTCAGTGTGACGAATTGTGGTCGCTCGGTCAGGTAATCTGTAATCCAAGTTACCAGGTGAGCGTCCACACCCATCTGCAAGAGCTTGTCTCCCAGTCTGAGGGGTTGGATGGTGTTAAAAGCACTTGAGAAATCAAAGAACATGATTCTCACAGCACTTTTTCCCTTGTCTAGGTGAGAATGTGTCCTGTGTAGAAGATACTGTAAGTGATGGCATCGCCCACGCCCGCCCACTTTCTCCTGGTATGCAAACTGTAATGGTCTAGTGCATGGCATACCTGGGGTCTGAGCATACCTAAGACCAGTCGCTCCATTGTCTTCATCACATGTGATGTTAGAGCGACAGGCCTGTAATCATTAAACTCACTGGGGTGTGGCTTCTTAGGGACGGGGGTGAGACATGATGTCTTCCACAGTGTTGGAACTTGTCCGAGACGTAGACTCAAGTTGAAGATGTGCTTCATTGTGCTTGAATAGATAAACAGATGCATGCCTTTGCCCTGATGATGTTTACATGTGCTATAATGTTTGCATGCGGCATGTTAATGACCGTGTTCCTAACCAGGGACGGAGCGACGGAGCAACGGAGCGAACACACATGACCGATCTCCACCTCCAGAGGGAGTGTGCAGCAGCTGAGAAGGCCCAATAAACAATACAATAGTCAAGTCAAACGTGATACTCATATGACCTTGCCACTGGCCTGACAGCCTCTACTGCAGAGTCAGTCCTGGTCCACGTTGGAGGCCACAAAGACTACTATAAACACCCCTTCTTCTGTTGCATCACTTACAACACAGATGAGTTTGTCTGAAGCAATCTTAAGATAACTAATCGGCTATCAGAATCAAACCTCAAAGGTCATTGCTATGTGCATCTCAGTGCTTTATTGACCTGGACTAACAGTAATTAGTGGTGGAGGAGTACTGTTACAGTACACTAGCATGTCCTGCTATACAAACACAAGGTCTCTCTGATTTACCTTGTACTGATTTGGTGCTTTCCACACCTTACTTAGGGTACTCAAAGACACAGGTATTTGTCCGTCGTAAACCCCTGATAAATATGATCAGGGCCATTGTAGAGGAGTTTTTGCTTAATAAGAAGGAGATAAGGTAGACGTCAACATGGTCGTCTCCAAATAGCTGATAAGGGAAGATGTGGAGATTTTCCTTCCAATCCATCTGAGTGGAACAAAAGATCTGCATGACTCCACCAGTCTGTTCTCAATGGGACATTTTACTTGAAGACAGAGCTCCACGGCAGTGCTGGAGCCGAACGTTATGTCCTTGCCTTCTAATGTGCTCTGCAAACCATATAAAAGAGTAAGCTGATGATCCATGCTACATAGATCAATATCTTGCATTAGACACAAAGGTATAATCTTCATTCCATAAAATAGAGCATGAACATCCAGCTTAAAGAAGCTTCAGAATGATTTGATGGGCTTTGATTGGTCCTGTTAAAAGTCCACCACAGGAGTCTGTAACCTATAAAAAAGAATGGCAATCTGGATCAAGATTAAGTGTGATGAGGTTTTTTTTAATTATATGGAAACTAAATGGAAATATTAAGACCACACGATTTCGACTAGCTTAGCTGGTTCATTGTGCTTAAATAGATAAACAGATGTATGCCTTTGCCCTAATGATGTTTACATGTGCTATAATGTTTGCATGCGGCATGTTAATGACCGTGTTCATGCAGATGAATCCTAACCAGGGAAACGGAGCGAACACACATGAACGATCTCCACCTCCCTGGACCTCAAATGGTCCAGAGCTGGGAGGGCGTTTAAGGGCTTTCTGAACTGCTCACTGACCCCTTTGATATGTCTGCTCAAGCACTGTAAGCACCCCATTTGATGTGAAGAGAGGGCACGATCCTCGCTCGCTCTCGCTCTCTCTCTCACACACACACACACACATGAACACACACACTCTCTCCCACGCACTCTCTCTTTCTCTCTCTCACACACACACTCACACACTCTCTCTTTCTTTCCCTCTCTCTCTCCTGCAGATTTTTAATCTTACCTCTCTTCTCTTTAACAAAGTTAGACCAGGAGTTGAGAGCAAATTCATTTTGTGCTATGGAAGTTCAAATGAAAGCGTTCTGTGATGTTTCTGCACTAAAATCTCACCAGTCTTTTTCATTATGCATCATGTCTCCCGAGACTGACTGAAGTAGCCCATGTTTTTACATCTTTAGGTCATAACATTTTCACATGCTGGATAGACTCCATTTTATCTCTCTGTGGTCCATTCTGCAAACACTTAAGTGTCCCTTAAATGAGATGATATTCGTAGACACAACATAATGCTCATAGCTTGAAAAATAGCTTCATACTTACACATCTGCTTGTAGTCTACCTATATTAAATTGCTTGGACAGTACTAGCCAAACTGCTTAAACTAGATGTTGGGCTGTTGGTTACTGAAGTGTATAAAATGGACGTTTTTGTTTCCTTAAGCTTTGTGTGAACCTGTGGAAGTGAAGCCCAGCCATGACTCACCATCCTGCGTAGTGAACTCTCAAGGAAGGAGGAGCCCCCAAACATCAAACAAGATCTCACAAGTTCACTTGTCTTTGAAGTCTCTCCGTTTCAGTGACTTCCACATTTGCATTTGTTATAACGCGAATATAATTCCCCACAATCCCTGGAGCCATCAAAGAACAGCGGAGAAGTATAACGCCATTGTGTTGAGGCACTGGGAGTCTGAAATCACATTTCCTGCCAAAATGCAAATGCAGGAACAGGATAGAGAATCATACAAATGCATGAGAGACAATATTATTATTATATTATATTATATTATATATATATATATATATATATATATATATATAGAGAGAGAGAGAGAGAGAGAGAGAGAGAGAGAGAGGGTTCAGATTGAAGCACATCTTCAACCTGAGTCTCCGTCTCGGACGAGTCCCAACACTGTGGAAGACATCATGTCTCACCCCTGTCCCTAAGAAGCGACATCCAAGTGAGCTTAATGACTACAGGCCTGTCGCTCTAACATCACACGTGATGAAGACAATGGAGCGACTGGTCTTGTGCATACTCAGACCCCAAGTACGTCATGCACTCGACCCGCTACAGTTTGCATACCAGGAGAAAGTGGGAGTTGACGATGCCATCTCTTATCTCATACACAGGACACATTCTCACCTAGACAAGGGGAAATGTGCTGTGAGAATCATGTACTTTGATTTCTCAAGTGCTTTTACCACCATCCAACCCCTCAAGCTGGGAGACAAGCTCTTGTAGATGGGTGTGGATGCTCACGACACCTGGTATCCTGGATTACAGATTACCTGACCGAGCGGCCACAGTTTGTCAGACTGAAGAACTGTCTCTCAGACACTGTGATCAGCAGCACCGGAGCTCCACAGGGAACGGTGCTCTCTCCAGTCCTGTTCACCCTGTACACATCTGACTTCTGCAACAATATTGAGTCATGCCACATGCAGAAGTTTTCGGATGATACTGCAATTGTGGGGTGTGTCAGGGATGGGCAGGAGGATGAATACAGAAGCCTGGTGGAGAACTTTGTGCAGTGGTGCGAACTCAACCACTTCCAACTCAACACTTCGAAGACCAAGGAGATGGTGGTGGATTTCCGCAGGACTAAGCCCACTCTGCTACTAGTCTCCATTGATGGGGTCAATGTGGAGGTGGTAAATACCTACAAGTATCTGGGCTTACAACTGGACAATAAACCGGACTGGTCAGCAAATACTGAAGCACTGGGCAGAGCAGGCTATACTTCCTGAGGAGGCTGCAGTCCTTCAATGTCTGCAGTAAGCTCCTCAGGATGTTTTACCAGTCTGTTGTTGCCAGCGTCCTCTTCTATGCTGTGGTATGCTGGGGAAGAAGCACAAAGAAGAAGGATGCTGGGTAACTAGACAGGCTAGTAAGGAAAGCTGGCTCTGTCGTGGGAGCCGAACTGGAGTGGATCACTTCAATATCAGATAAAAGGACCCTGAGCAAACTAATCAACATCTTGGACAATAAATGTCATCCACTCGACAGCACTATTATAAAGCAAAAGAGCTTGATCAGCTGGAGACTTCGCTCACTGCCATGCACAACTGACAGGCTGAGGAAGTAATTTGTCCCCAGGGCCATTGAACTGTTCAATGCTTCACTAAAGGGAAGAGGAGAGATAGACTTCTCTGCATAGTCTGTCTGCCTCTCCACCCTCTACATGTTTGAGTACTGACTGTCCACTACTGTTATACTGTCCACAGCCTAATGTGTTACTGTTTTACTGCTACACTGTTTTTCATGCTATATTAGCACACATGACCAATGGCTTCTGCTACAATACTGAATGGCTGTAACCCTATTACCTCAACCTATTCTTGCACTGATATACAGTTTAGTTTTTATATTACCTTGTCTACATTATACATTACTCTCTTATTTGTCCATATTTATTTATGCCGGTCTCTAGACCTTATTCTTGCACTGTTGGTGTAACGACTTCAATCACTTCAATCACCCACTCGTCAAGCCCAAGGACATTTCAACGTTCAGCATCGCCCACCTACTGATTACTTGTTTGCCTGCACCTGTATAGTTTACCTGCACCTGTGTTCACTAGATTGTCAGCACCTGTTTTGTTTACCTGCACCTGTATCCACTTATTTTCAGTTGTATTTGAACCCCTTAGTTTGGCTTGCACCTTGCAAAGTCTACTAGTTGCTATAGACTGCTCTGGTGTTGTTTGTGACTCTTCAAGTGTCATTGTGAAGCCAGTGATTAAACTTCTCAGTTACCTCGCACTTGCGTCTTGCCATCCTTGAATTGTGACAGAAGACTTTGCCTTACCATGGACGCAGCGAGTGTACCTCTGCCTATGGATGCGTCGGAATTCAACTCTCCAGATCCGGCGACGCAGGCCATTACCCACGCTGTGATGGAACAGCAACGTGAGCTCTCCCGTGTCAGTTCTGCTCTCAATGAACTCATCATCCAGTTCCAGCAGCTTCAGCAAATCAATCAGTTCACCACCTCATTGAGCCCATCCCCAATAACCCAGGCAACTGTCCCAAGATCATCGGACTCCCCGGTAAAGCTGCCTGAGCGATTTGAGGGTGCTCCTGTGGAATGTAAGGGTTTCCTCCTTCAGTGTCACCTGTACTTTGTCCATCATCCTTCCCTGCCCGATGAGACCAAAGTCGCCACCGTGATCTCTCGCCTAGCAGGAAGAGCATTGGAATGGGCGACTGCCGTATGGGAAAGGGATGAGCACATTTCTTCATATGACTATTTTGAGCACCTATTTCGTGCAGTGTTCGATCATCCTGCTGAGGGAAAAGAAGGTGGAGACAAACTGATTCAACTCACCCAGGCCCACAAGTCTGCTGCAGACTACGCACTAGCTTTTCGAACGGCTGCTGCTGCTAGTGGGTGGAACGAGGCTGCCCTCTGCACCATCTACCGGCGAGGACTGAGGGAGGACATCCGAGTGGAGCTCGCTTGTCGAGATGAAGACCTGGACTTGGATTCCCTGATCTCTCTGTCCATCCGCTTGGACCGATTGCTGTCCCAACGTCGTAAACCTGCCAAATTGCCTCATCTTTCGCAGCCTGCTACGGAGCCTGAACCGATGCAAATTGGCCTCACCCGTCTCTCAGCAGCTGAACGTCGACGTCGAATCGACCAGGGGCTCTGCCTCTACTGTGGGGAGGAAGGCCATCGTTTGTCTACCTGCCTGGTGAAGCCTGCTCGGGCACCTGACCAACAGAGAGGGGCGCTTGACCGAGAGAACTACTCGCCCAGAAAGGTAAGCGCCCCTTCTATCGTCAAATCTGCTAAACCTTTTGTGGTTCCAGTGACAGTGCGCTCTGGTGATTTTTCTTCTTCTCTCCCGGCCCTGCTAGATTCAGGGGCAGGAGGCAATTTCATCAGTGAATCCCTGGCCCAGACCCTCCACATTATCCTCCATCGTCTGCCAACCCCTGTTCCTGTCCATGCTCTTGATGGCCGTCCATTGGGATCTGGGTTAATTTCTCAAATCACCAGTCCAATCCAACTCACTGTGGGGAGCATTCACGAGGAGGATATCGCCTTTCTTGTCCTGCCATCGTCGACTCAGCCCATCACACTTGGTCTGCCCTGGCTCCAGGAACACAATCCGATGATCTCCTGGACAGAGAGAAAAATCATCTCCTGGTCGCCAGCTTGTCTCCGCCGTTGTCTTCGCCTGTCGTGTGCCTCAACCTCCATTGAAAGCCCTCTCACGGCCTCTTCTCCAGAGATTCCCAGCCAATATCAGGACCTAGCAGAGGTATTTAGCAAGGTTAAAGCAACACAGCTCCCTCCTCATCGCTCATGGGATTGTGCAATTGACCTACTGCCTGGAACATCACCACCTCGAAGTCGTGTCTACCCTCTCTCTCTCAAAGAAACACAGGCTATGGAGGACTACATCGAGGAGGCTCTACAACAGGGGTTCATCCGACCTTCTACCTCACCCGCCTCAGCAGGTTTCTTCTTTGTGGAGAAGAAGGGTGGGGGCCTGCGCCCATGTATCGATTACCGAGGACTGAACTCTGTCACTGTGAAGTACAGGTACCCACTCCCTCTTGTCCCTGCTGCAATTGAACAACTACGGGGTTCACGTTTTTTCACGAAGTTGGACCTCAGAAGTGCCTACAATTTGGTACGAATACGGGAGGGGGATGAGTGGAAGACAGCGTTTAGCACGACCACAGGCCACTATTAATATTTGGTTATGCCATATGGATACATTAACTCACCTTCTGTCTTCCAGGCTATGGTCAATGATGTGTTGAGGGACATGCTTGGGCGGTTTGTCATAGCCTACATCGATGACATCCTGATCCACTCGGCCACGATGCCTGAACACATCGACCATGTCAGGAGGGTCCTAGAACGCCTCCTGGAACACCAGCTCTATGTCAAAGTCGAGAAGTGTGTGTTTCACCAGACCTCTACCTCTTTCTTAGGGTACATAATTGGACCGGAGGGAGTACGGATGGAGCAAGATAAGGTCAGTGCAGTTGCCAATTGGTCAGAGCCCAAAACGGTTAAGGACCTCCAGCGTTTCCTGGGTTTCGCTAATTTCTATCGCCGGTTTATCCGAGGTTTTAGTTCCGTTGCAGCTCCTCTCACAGCCCTCCTCTAGGCACAGCCCCGGCGACTTCAGTGGAATGATGCAGCTAGGGCTGCTTTCACCCAGCTAAGGAAGCGTTTCACGACAGCACCAGTCCTCAAGATGCCAGACCCACTGAAGCAGTTCATAGTCGAAGTGGATGCCTCAGAGGTAGGGGTTGGGGCTGTATTATCACAACGGCATGGTCAACCTTCCAAACTGTACCCATGTGCCTTTTTCTCCAGAAAGCTGTCCCAGGCTGAGCGGAACTATGACGTGGGTAATCGGGAGCTACTGGCGGTTAAACTGGCGATTGAGGAGTGGAGACACTGGCTTGAGGGGTCCCTGGAGCCATTTCTTGTTATCACTGATCACCGTAACCTTGAGTACATACAAGCAGCAAGGAGACTCAATCCACGTCAGGCCAGGTGGGCTCTCTTCTTTTCTCGGTTTAACTTCTCCATATCCTTCCGTCCAGGTTCAAAAAATGGCAAAGCGGATGCCCTGTCCAGAATGCACAGTCCAGGCGATGTGACACCTGAGGTCAAGACCATCATTCCTCCCACGCTGATTGTCGCTCCTGTGCTGTGGGGAATTGAAGAGGAGATTCGGAATGGTCTAGAGGGGGATCCTGCTCCAGCTAATTTACCTACAGGTAGAACATATGTTCCTTTTGCTCTTCGAGACAGGCTAATCACCTGGGCACACACGTCACTGGCTACTGGACATCCAGGGATTGCTCGCTCTATCCAGCTCCTTTCTGAGAAGTATTGGTGGCCCACCTTGGCTTCGGATGTGAGACGGTATGTAAGGTCCTGTTCCGTGTGTGCTACTACGAAGTCCCCAAGGGAGCTCCCCTCTGGAAAACTGATGCCATTACCAGTCCCACAACGTCCATGGTCTCATTTGGCTGTAGACTTCATCACAGATCTCCCTTTGTCAGATGGGTACACTACTATACTAGTGGTAGTAGACCGTTTCTCCAAGTCCTGCCGTCTCATTCCATTTGCCTCTCTCCCTTCTGCATTTCAGGTTGCAGAAGCACTGTTCCACCAGGTGTTTCGTTGTTATGGCCTACCAGAAGATATCCTCTCTGATCGAGGTCCCCAATTCACCTCACGAATCTGGAAGGCCTTCATGGAGAGATTGGGTGTCGCAGTGAGTTTAACTTCTGGTTACCACCCAGAGTCCAATGGACAAGCAGAGCGGACCATCCAGGATCTGGGAAGGTTCCTGCGCAGCTACTGCCATAACCGTCAGCACGACTGGTCCCAGTTCCTGCCATGGGCTGAGTATGCTCGTAATTCTCTTCGTCATTCTTCCACAGGGCTTACCCCTTTCCAGTGTGTGCTGGGTTTCCAACCATCCCTATGTCCATGGAACCATAGCCAGACTGAGGCCCCAGCAGTGGATAATTGGTTTCGGCAGGCAGAGAGCGTCTGGCAGAGGGCCCATGTCCACCTCCACAGAGCTATCCGCAGACAAAAGATCAATGCTGATCGGCACCGCAAGGATCCCCCAGAATTCCAACCTGGGGACCGAGTTTGGCTCTCGACTCGGGACATCAAGCTCCGCTTACCTTGCAGAAAGCTCAGTCCCCGTTTTGTGGGTCCATTCAAGGTCCTGCGGAGGATCAACCCAGTGTCCTACCGTTTACAGTTACCGTCTGATTATAAAATCTCACCTACCTTTGATGTCTCCCTTCTCAGGCCAGTGATTCCGGGTCCCCTGGCAGAGGCAGTGCCACGGGACATTCCACCTCCCGCTTTGGATATTGATGGTGCACCGGCCTATGCAGTACGGGCGATCCTGAATTCCAGACGACGGGCCGGACGTTTGCAGTATTTGGTGGAGTGGGAGGGATACGGTCCTGAGGAGCGGTGCTGGGTCCCCCGCTCTGACATCCTCGACTCGACTATGCTGTTGGAGTACCATCGCAACAATCCAGACCGTCCAGCACCCCGTCCTCGTGGTCGCCCCCCTGGGAGCGCTCCACGTCCTCGTGGTCGCCCCCCTGGTCGCATCCCTCATCGATGTCGCTCCACAGCTGGAGCTGTGCCTCAAGGGGGGGGTACTGTAACGACTTCAATCACTTCAATCACCCACTCGTCAAGCCCAAGGACATTTCAACGTTCAGCATCGCCCACCTACTGATTACTTGTTTGCCTGCACCTGTATAGTTTACCTGCACCTGTGTTCACTAGATTGTCAGCACCTGTTTTGTTTACCTGCACCTGTATCCACTTATTTTCAGTTGTATTTGAACCCCTTAGTTTGGCTTGCACCTTGCAAAGTCTACTAGTTGCTATAGACTGCTCTGGTGTTGTTTGTGACTCTTCAAGTGTCATTGTGAAGCCAGTGATTAAACTTCTCAGTTACCTCGCACTTGCGTCTTGCCATCCTTGAATTGTGACAGTTGGACTACTGTTGGACTACTTTTTGCACCTTTGCACACTTTTTAAATTTAATTTATATAGTATATTTAGTTTTTAGTTTTTTAGTTTTCTTATCTTCTACTGTCTCTTGTACAGTGGAGTTTTGTTATATACATAATTACTCTTTCTGCTGTAAGTGCATGTTGTGAGTGATGTCTGTATGCTACGGAGACCTTGAATTTACCCTTGGGGATCAATAAAGTGTCTGTCTGTCTGTCTGTCTGTCTGTCTGTCTGTCGCAGTTTAGAGTACAACCCCAAATCAGAAAAAGTTGGGACTGTGTAAAATGTGAATAAAAACAATGTAATCTGCAAATCTCTTAAACTCACATTTAGTTGCAAAAAGGACACAAACAACATATCAAATGTTGAAAATGACAAATTTGACTATTTCATGGAAAATATATTGTAATTTTGAATTTGATACCAGCAAAAAAAGTTGGGATGGGGGTAACAAAATGCTGGAAAAGTTGTGTAATGATAAAGAAAACAAAAGGAGCAATGTTTCACAACTAATTAGGGCAACTGGCAACATGATTGGGTATGAAAAAGAGCATCACAGAGAGGCAGGGTCTCTTAGAAGTAAAGATTCATCAATCTGTGTAAACCTGTGTGCACAAATGATGAAACAATGTAAGTTTAATGCTTCTTAACATGAAATTGTGAAGTATTTGGGGAGTTCATCATCTACATGATATAGTATTATTAAAACATTCAAAGAATTCTGAGAAATCTTTGCAAACAAGGGAAAGAGCTAAAAAAAAAAAAAAAGATTGGATGGTCGTAGTCTTTTGGACCTCAGCTGGCACTGCATCAAAACCAGACCTGTCATTGTATGGGCTCAGGAAAACCTCTAATAACCATTGTCTATGTGCACAGTTTGATACTCAATTCACAAACTGCAGCCAAAATTGTAATAGACAAACAACCAAAATTGTATTGAGACATGATACAAAAACCTCTGATAGCCATTGTCTACAGTATGTGCACAGTTTGATACTCAATTCACAAACTGGAGCAAAAATTGTAATAGCCAAACAACCAAAACTGTATTGAGACATGATCCAAAAAAATACCACCGTCTTATCTTGGCCTTATTCAGATGCTATTTTAAGGGCGCATGCATGGCCACAGGCCTGCAGGAATGAATGCTATACACACCGATCTACAGACACCCTGTGCACAGATGGAAACATTCAAAGCCTTGATAATATTTGTCCGTTTCCCGGTTTTGTTCGTACATTGGTCAACTAAAAATTTAGTAGCCTATATAGTACATCTACATGCAATATCTTTACAACAACAACGCCTAATTACGACCTATTAATTTGGACAACTTTATACAGCCCTATAAAGGCTAAAGTTACCTTTAGTTTTGTTCCAATTTACCGTTGTGTATGGCTTTAAACATCGTGTGCGCTTTAACATCAGCCTATAAGCATTATTCCAGCTGCGCTAAGGTTTTGACAAGCACCACAATTTTGCCTACCTTGTTCTAGCCTATGTTTTCGATGGTAACCCATTGTCAGTCAATAGTGAAAGTAACTGCATATAACTTGTCTTGTCGTTGACTGACACCTTGGTGAAGTTAGTTTCACTTTGCCAATGAGTTCAAATAATAGACGAGTGCAAATGCGTGAAGGCTATGCTAGGTTTTAATAAAGCATGGTTTAGTGGAATGACTATTCCATACGGTCTCACAAGCAGCCTCCTTCAAATGTGCCGTTGAATGTCAAAATACCGATACATTTATTTGACATCGCGCTTTGCACCGTTAAAGGGAGTGACAGATGTCATTCTCATTGGTTTAAATGATGTTACGCCCCAAACACACCCATATGACTAATTAAAAAACCTAGGAACACCTTGCTGCACCATGCGCTCGACATTTGATAACGAAACCCCTCCCAATGTGGACTGGACATCCTACTAAATTTGAATAAGCTTTTGACGAGTGACGATGCGCTTTAGAATGTCATTAAAGGGCCCGTGATGTTAAACTGCATGCCGATGCCATTTAACCCAAATGCCCCAGCAGCAGCACGGGAGAGGAGAGCTTATCTGACAGATGATCTGCATTGTCTATAGTGAGGTAATGTTAGATTACATTGCAAAAATATCACCATGCAGGGAGAGGAGAGCTTATTTGACAGAAGATCTGCATTGTCTATAGTAAGGTAATGTTAGATTACATTGCAAAAATATCACCATGCATTCATAACCTTGTGATTCAGTGAGAGTGATCCCAAAACATCGGAAAGTGACATTTCTGTATTACATTTTGTCAAGAGGAAAAATCAATAGCAAACTGTACCCAAATGACTACGCTGTGAACCGTTCCTGACTGCGCCTGGCAAATCCGCCATCATAATAGCAATCCGCTATGGAACAAGCGTGCCTGTTGTTAAAGGGAATGTGAGATGACGCTCTGATTGGTTTATTGCATGTTAAGCCCAAACCACACCCATGAGTAATGTAGCTACTACAGACCACCCCATTTTAGATTTGCGTCGGGCACAACAGTCATTATCCCGCCGGTAAAATAGCAACAGCGCCCAAGATCCGCAAAACGATTTGCGCAAAATCAATTGCGCTGGAGTGCAAGATAGAGCCCTAAGTCAGTTTTGCACATCATAGCAATTTCACCTTCCTCTGAACAAATTGCAAATGCTTTTGGACATGTATCAGTTGCTTTCATACAATTCTCTGCTGTTTTATAACATTATAATTTGCTTGTCATATCAGTCAAAATGAACTATACTTATGGATGCTGAATAGTCGTTCCCAATAAAACGAATAGTTTTCATTTCATTTCTTGAGTCATTACATACAAAATTGTTGAACTAGTTATCAAATTCTGTCACAATGCTGTAGAATTGCAAAGAGCATATACAGTAAAAATGTGAAACGTACATATTCAGTGTCTTGTACTCACTTACTCCCCTAACTACAGCAATGTGTAACTTTACTGTAGTTTTCAAATGGCTGTACAAGTAGTGTATAGTGCTGTCTTGAGCAGGTAGGGTCACCAAGTTCTGACCTTTTTTTTGCATTGAAAACACAGAGAATAAACTGTCATAATTAAAACATGACAAAGCCATTTGACTATCTTGTTCATAAACGATGGTATCAAGACTTCTCATTTTGATGACACTGGCAGTTTCATTGACATGAATACTTGCTTTTGAGGAATGGACTATCCATTTTGAGCAAGTGACATGCTTTTGCAGGTTATCCACTAGGTTTTGCAGTTGCACTAATTGTTTTGAGAAATGCAGTAACTGCTGTGCAAATGTTAATAGTGATGTGAGAAAAACACCAAAGTGACTGAGAAAACTTTAAACAGTATTTCCAAAGAGTCAAAAAGGTGACAAAATGGCCTGTATGCAGTCCAGACCTGTCAAATTAGGTGCATCATGCACCGTGGAATGAAAAACATGATTAAGAATACCTTATACTGTTGAGCAACTGAAATCCTATATATCGGTGGTGTAATTACATTATGCAGTTTATAGTATGAGAGACAATACAGTATATGCAGTTTAGAGTACATGATATTGCAAGATAATACCTGAAAATTGAATGTTAAGTTTTGAGGAACAGATCCAATTGATTTTATATATATAATATCAAATAAAAGTGTTTGGAATTCTAAGGTGTGGCCAATGTGCTTACACTCTTAAAACGAATGTGTTGAAAACCACACATGCATTGTGTCTCTGTGTCCAGATAGGGACAACACATTTGTTTTACAGTTTTTCTCAGTCGCTTTGGTGCTATTCTCACATCACTATTAACATTTGCACAGCAGTTAGTGCATTTCTCAAAACAATTAGTGCAAACTGCAAAACCTAGTGGATGACCTGCAAAAGCACGTCACTTGCTCAAAATGGATAGTCCATTCCTCAAAAGCACGTATTCATGTCAATGAAACTGTCAGTGTCATCAAAATGAGAAGTCTTGACACCATCGTTTATGAACAAGATAGTCAAATGGCTTTGTCATGTTTTCATTATGACAGTACTTTCAGTGTTTTCCAATGCAAAAAAAGGGCAGAACTCTGTGACACTACCTGAACATGCTCAAGACAGCACTATACAGTACTTGTACAGCCATTTGAAAACTACAGTAAAGTTACACATTGCTGTAGTTAGGGGAGTAAGTGAGTACAAGACACTGAATACGTACGTTTCACATTTTTACTGTATATGCTCTTTGCAATTCTACAGCATTGTGACAGAATTTGATAACTAGTTCACCAATTTTGTATGAAATGACTCAAGCAATGAAATGAAGACTATTAGTTTTATTGGGAACGACTATTCAGCATCCATAAGTATAGTTCATTGTGACTGACATGACATAAGCAAATGATAATGTTATAAAACAGCAGAGAATTGTATGACAGCAACTGATATATGTCCAAAAGTATTTGCAATTTGTTCAGAGGAAGGAGAAATTGCTACTATGATGTGCACAAATGACTAAATGTTGTGGAGGTTGAACTAATAGTTTTCATTCTGATCTGCAAAAAGCACCAAAGCGACTGAGAAAAACTGTAAGAGTGTAGAGGTATTTTTAGCTGCAGAACATGATCAGTGAAGATGAGAGAAGGGTTTTCAAGACCAACTGAGAGTCTACCTCCAACTTTTAAAGAGGACTACCAAACAGATTTCAAGAAACACTGCTCATTTTCCTTTCACACAAACCCAGTTAAATAAAGATGAAAACTGGACCATAATGTGACCGCCCTGAGGTTTTCATATCCAGACAACCAAGGTGTTTTAGTTTGAGATGACTGTGGTGTATCGAAATTACAGAAAGTGAGAGTTGAAGACGGTGATTTGGATAGTTTGTAACACTTACAAAAATGCTTAAACTGGAAGGTGTGGGGGATTAATGGGTCACATCCTGACCAGGAGGTTGTGACACACTCTCTCACTCATACATACACACGCACACGCACACGTACACGTACTGTACGCACACTCTTGTTTGCATGTGGTGGCAGAAAGTCAACCTGAAAAAACAGAAAGAATTTGAACACCTCTGGGCCAAGGTCAGCTCGAGAGTGGCGGTAGCTGTCAGGTGAGGTCAGGTTGAGTGCTGGGAGTGACCGGCGGTCGACGCCAAACAGCCGCAGCAGTCACACACCAACAACGCCACTCAGGCCTGTGCAGGAGCGGAGCCAGAGGGGTGGCTCCGGGTGGCACAGGCCACCCTTGAGATTCGATTGGCCACCCCAGATGCCACCCCCAAATCTTAGTCTACGATTGGTTATTAACATGGTCTAAGGCAGGACCTTTCTTGATGCACTTGCAGCAGTTTGAAGTATCAGACGTCATAAATGTAAGTGGCAAACACGCTTGCCTTTATTGGTCTACTGCTTGTGCTAACATGCAAAGATATCTATTTATCTGCCAGTGCCTATTTATCTAATCACACACTTAAGTCGCCGACATTTGCTAGTGTTAATTTGCAAGTGTTAACTGTAGGCTAGGCCTATACTTTTGTAAAAGTGTTTAATGGCAATAATGTCCTAATGTAATGTTAAGAAAACTTTTCATTTATGGTTCATCAAGCTTAGGCCTACTCACTAAACACTTGTCGCATCGAGGCTACAGGTAGCGATATTCTGATGACATGTATGACCATTCAAACAGACAAGCATTTGTTGTAAAATATTGAAATTATGTGAAGTTTACATAGCTTAGGCTAAACTGTTTCGTCCCCCATGCCGTTTTATTTGTCCCAAACAGGAGGGATAAATGAAACATTGCGCACGTTCCACTTTTGCTTAAATAATTCCTGAACGCAGGGCTGGACTGGCCATTTGGCATACTTTTTTCTTTTCTTTTTTTGCCTGCGTTCTGTTCCCAGAGCTTACTCTGTCTATGATCTGCAGCGTTTCTCAAATTATGAGCCTCCTCGACGAGTAGATTGCTGGTCTACGGAGCCATTAATTTAAATTACGCCCCACTTCTTCATAATTTGCGGCACAATTGAATGATATTATAAAACCGCGGAACCAAAAGGTTTCCCCGATCAGGAAATACTCCTTCGGAACTTTTTGTAGGCCTAACAGACAGGGATGGATTACTGCATGGGCCTACCGGGCCCAGGCCCAAGGGCCCAAGGGGTCAGGGGGCCCTGAAGCCCAAGCCTTTGCATGAAATCATTGCCTCAATATCAACAAATCAGGATGTAGGCTATGAATCTGATTGAATTTAGTATTGGCCATCCCCAAAATGCACCAGAATACAGGAAATCACATCAAACAAATTAAAAATGTTCTGGGGGAGGACCCCCAAACCCCCCCTCCCACATATATGACAATAAGTGGGGGGCCCTTAATACATCTGGGCCCGAAAGTTCATAATCCGCCCATGCTAACAGAGGTAGCCTAAATATCGTGCCTATGGCGATGTCCGCTTAAAAAAAACAAAACATTTATTTCACTTGTCTCGCTGTATTGAATGCAGAATGTGGGCTGTTGCGCAAATAGATGAATGAGGGAGGGAGATTCCATTAACAAAAACCTAAAGTTTTGCTAACATTTTCTCCATTATTATTGTAAAATATGTCTCCATGCAGGACAGGGCTGGTTCTAACCTCGGCTAGGCTACTATATTTGGGTGGGCTGGTAGAAATTTTGGGTGGGCAACATAGAAAAGCTGTCAAATTGGTGTTAAAAAGCTGTTAAATATTAACATAAACACAAAACAAACAGAAAACAATCAGTACTATCTAGCTTGAGTTGCTGCAGCCAAAAGCCAGGGATAGGCATGTCTGATACATGTATTTAAAATACAAAATAGTATGTTGTCATTTGTATTTTATTTAGTTGGGAAAAAATGGCATCATATTTTGTATCAAAATACTTTATAGGTTTGTAGTTTAAAAATACTTTTGGTAAAACCAATAACCTACTTTTGGTGATGTGATTATAAAAGTGCAAAACAATGAATGCAGCACTGCTGCTGACTTGTAATTTGCCCAGAGTTGTTGTGATCAGAATATTGAGATTCAGGCAGATAAGTAACATGTAGGTTGCTCACACACACAATACACTCCCTCATACCAACCTCAAGTTTCTTGAGAACTTTAGGTTATGTGGTTGCTCTGCAACAAGTTGCCCCATGTGCAACGTGAACAATGTTTGCTCACATACACAATACACTCCTTCACTTTACTACACTACTTTAAAGTTCTCAATAAACTGATAATTATGACCGCCGCTAGCGAAGCTAGCGAAGCGGTCGTATAGGGATTGTCAAAGTTTTTTTTTTTTTTTTTTTTTTTCCCGTCATCTACTTCCTGAAATTTTGGTCAACGATACCCGGGGCACCGAAACACCGGGGCACATAAAATTTGGTGGGTATGTAGCCCCACTAGACTTTTACGGAAAATTTTCGTTTGGTCCCCGGGGGCCACTCCCCCTCTGCGCTGGGCCCCCCGAAACCCAAAAAATGCAGTTTTTCCTAAATAACTACCTGAACCGTGGCACCGAGGATGAAGAAATTTTTATGGTATGTTGGTCTCAAGGGCCCACATCAACCATAATCACTCATTTGTGATTTGCTCCCCCCCGGTAAAAAATGAAAATGCAATATCATTCTGCTTTAATCGCCCCTCTCTTCAGTAAAGACGTTCAGA
Organism: Alosa pseudoharengus; assembly: GCF_046254945.1. Taxonomy (NCBI): domain Eukaryota; kingdom Metazoa; phylum Chordata; class Actinopteri; order Clupeiformes; family Clupeidae; genus Alosa; species Alosa pseudoharengus. Next base: position 27,474,496 of record NW_027468565.1, on the reverse strand, counting down.
ACTGCACCAAATTTTATGTGTATGATTAACCTGACATTCTCTGGGGGTATGCCAAGTTTCGTAGAATTTCATCCATGGGGGGGTCTAAAAAATTAAGTTATGTGTACATTTAGTGACTCTACACTCATTGGCCTGTAGATGGTGGTGCACACATATACACATGCACACACACACACAGGCACCCACATACTATCGGTATTAGAACGGCCGATACATAATTACAAATTCAGTAGGATTAAAAGAAAGCCAAAATAAATATTCATCATCATCATCATGGCTGCATTTCCAATATTGGCGATAAGTAGTCGTTTGTCCACTAGATGGCGCATCGTTGCAGTCAGAGCCGTATATACGGCTCTGGTTGCAGTGAGACGTAATTTTGTTGGAAGTTAATCTAAAGTGGGTTGGAAAGACACTATGCTTCCTACAAGGACAGACGGTAGGCTACAGTAGTTTACCGCAGAGAACGTCTAAGGGTAGGATGATTTCTGCATGACATGTAATTCCCATTTCCTCTTGAAGCCGAAATAAATCTGAGAATGTTTATCGGACATGCTTGTTTTTTACTGCAGGTAGGCAGGCTACGTTAATCCTATCAATAGCAGAACGTAGGTAAAATAATGTTACCGTTAGCATGGTTGAGTGATGGAGGCCAATTTGATTATTGATGTATTTGTAGAAAACCATAAATGCGTTTATAGGCTACCAAGCAAATCGATAACAGCACTAATTGTATCTTTCGACTGTCATCTCATTTGCTTATGACCATAACCTAGGCTACTAACAGGAGCTAAGTGAGTTAGCCACAACACGTTCGCTACGTGATGGTTTTTTAATGGAAAATATATAGGCTACCTGAAAGATAACCTGTCTATGATCCCGTGATGATCTACATCTCCATTTAAACCAGATGTTTTAGAGCGCACGTTGAGATGTATTCAGGGCAGGGCTGTACCTACACATATTTGTTGCACGTGCTACAAAAATCATTCTTTGCGATGGATGATTTAGTACCAACGTTACACCGGTCAGATACAGTTTTGCCTATGGCTATTCCGTGAGACTGAGGCGCTTTTTGTTTGTTCGAAGTGCGTGTTTAGGGTGTGAGAGGGGAGTCGATGTGCTTTGATTCCAGCTTGGTAGTTGTAGTCTATGCGATTAAAAAACACGTGTGTGTGAAGTATCCAAACAATGATAACGCTTTCATTATGGCTGCTTTAGCCACAGACCTTGAGCTACTGTACAGTGGGTTGGGTTCCATTTAGAAGTGTCCACTTCATTCGCCCTTTCCGTGATTCACAGCTACGTGAAATGTATTACTACTGATATGCAAAACTATTAACTTTTCGCCAAGAGGTGGCAGCTTGATACTGTAAGGTGTAAGCCATTGGTTCCAACGGAGATTTTATTTGGGTCGCCAGCATAGCCTAGTGACAATTTGTGTTGTGTAATAGGCCTAGCATAGGGCCTACCTTATATAGCTTATAGTTTGTTAACAGTCACGGTTTTGTCATAACTCCCTCTATGCATTTTTGCATTTAGAATAGCTCTAAAACCGGGGGGCGAACACGTCGCAGGGGGGGCGCCAGTGCGTGGATATCTCAATCGCAAAATTAAACAATATTTCTATCGGGCGCCTACCATGGACTAGGCTGGGTGAAAATCAAAAGATTGCGTCAAAAGATTGAGCTTAACCATGGACCTCATGGTTGCAAAATGCAAGGGAACATGAATCAGCATATTATTTGCACAAACAATAACGGAGAGTAGCTCTTCAACTTTGCCCGTTAAAATGTGTATGAACAGTCTCGCAACGCATTTCATGAAGGCCCTTTTGGACATGTCAGTTATTTGCACCACTGGGTAAAACGGCATTTTGTTTTAGACTACTGGTATTTAATTTGTGCATTGACAATAAAGCTGAATATCATTTTAACTAGATGACTAAACTTATGCATATGTAGAAGAAGAAACATTCACAAAAATCCATGACATGACCTCTCTTCTTGATAGCTGTTGAAAACTGCATGGAACTGACAGGGATTGTTTTGTTTAATAATAAATAAATAAATACATTATGCTGCTACCTTCTGCTTTTCCCAAATACAATGTAGCCTACAGGTGTACCTTTCATCAGTCCAGTTGCAATGGATGGACTGTGATGAACTGCCCTACTTGTGATTGTTTAGAGATTTTAAAGGTTTTATAACAATGTTACAGATTTTTTGGCCCAGAAACAAATCTATTCACCTTTGCAGCGCCAGTAGGCTACTTTGTGTGCGGAATGTGTGCAAACACACATTCCAAATGTGTGTTTGCACACATTCCGCACACAAAGTAGCCTACTGGCGCTGCAAAGGTGAATAGATTCATAGAAGCATACACAAAAGTTTCAAGAGTGGGGGATGGAGTAGAAGATGGAGACAAATTCATTAATATGATTTATTTTCGCGGAATGGATGTCCAGGACTGAGCGGCGGTCATATTTTGTACCGCTACGCGGTACATCTAGTTAATCATCAAATTGGAAGACTATTATGTGGTTGCCCTGCAACAAGTTACCCCATGTGAAAATGTAATTAATAATTTGCCCACACTTGTTGTGATCATAATATTGAGATTTAGGAAGATGAAATTGCTCACATACACAATACACTCCTTCATACCACTCTCAAGTTTCTTGAGAACTTTAAAGAAAATAAACAAATAGACGAAAAAGCAGGTCAAATTATTTTAACAGCTACAAAAATAGATGCGCATAGATATAAGTTATTGTGGGGGGGAAAATGTCTTGGATGAGTATATTTGTATATCTTCATTTAATAGAATAGAATAAAATGGATTATATTTTAATGTCCCCATGATGGAATTTGTTTTAGCACAGCATAGCCCATGGACAGACATTAACTTTAATACGTTTGTATTATTTTATTCAAATTCAAAGCGTTTTATGTGAGAGTAAGGTATTTGTGTTTTTTTTTTCTTTCAATTTATGAGTATGGTGTTTGTGTCTGGTTTCCCTAATGTATTTGTGCTAATTTCACATCTTGAGCCTGTTTCTGTTTATCTGGATGTTTTGCCCCATGTCACCCTTGAATTAATCAGTGCCTAACCAGTGCCACCCTTGTTAAAAATGTCTAGAATCGCCACTGTGCCTGTGCCCGGGCAGCCTGTGCCAGGGCTGCCTCTTTAGAGAGAGACAAGCAGAGAGAGGAGCTGCTTTCTGCACAGCCTTAGCTAGCTCTACCAAAAACACTGTGGCACTTCTAAGATTTGGCGGCTATGCTTTTGGCGCCAGTGATTGGATCTGGAATTAATGAAAGCCTGAGTGGAGAGAGTGTGTGTGTGTGTGTGTGTGTGTGTGCAGCCCTGCTCTGGTGTCCTGTCCTCCCAATCCAAAAACCCCTCTGAACTGTGTGTGCGTTTGTGTGTGTGTGTGTGTGTGTGTGTGTGTGTGCCCATTTTTCCACTTCAAAGAATTTTTGCTCTTTTTTCTCCATGTCTCAGTCACAGCTTCAGTCGTACTACTCTTCCTATGAGGTGCAAACTAGAATCAGGCACAAAATACAAATCTAGTGTATCAATACGCTTCTCCTTAGACACACTGAGCTTCACATGTGAGCTTCCTGCTGTGGAAGAGTTTAACAATTGAGTTCTTATTTAGTTTCATATGCAGAATTCAGGTTTTTCAGGGAAGTCAGTTTAGCACTATTTTTTGACACAATTAATGTAATATAAGCTATTTGCTGATGGCAATAAACAACCAATAAAGAAAGGGATATTTTAAGTGACAAGTTCAGCTTGAAGTAGCTTCAGAATGATTTGATGGACTTTAGTCAGACTTTTTTCTAGGTCAGAATTCTAGGTCAGGGGCCTCATTTATAAAGCGTTCTTACGCACAGATTTGATCTTAGACCGTGCGTACGCTCAAATCCATGCCAACGCTCAGATTTATAAAAACCGTCTTTGACGTGGAAAAGTGCTTATCTCCACGTCAGGTTCAAACTTGACGTAAGACCATTTCCTTGTGGTAATGCCGGGGTACTGCAAGTAATCTGAGGTCTAAGTGCGATGCATTTTCAAAATTCCAAGACCAACGATATCATGTCTTTCTTTGCCATATGCATGATTAATATCAGAAGATTTTTAAAGACGTTTTTGGACGCAGCTTAATGTTTCATGGTTTGGCATAAAACTGCTAATGAGAACTATAGCCCACTTAAGAAAGTGAAAAGACGTAGCCTATAGCTTACTTATTTCGCAATATCTAAAAAAAAACCACCAAGACCTACGATAGAATAATTGAAACATTCTTACAGGTGATCTAGTATATTTAGTGTTCTCACCAATCTAATATTGACCATCAAATGTCCAATTGCCCTCGTTTAGGAGAGGAAGGCATTCAAAAAGGCATTCGAACAGTTTGATAATGTTGGAGGTTATTGTGCAGTATTGGGAATATAGGATAGTATTTGATCATACAGTTTTGAATGTTAAAAGTGAATAAACTTTTTTTGAGAGGTGGATAAACTCTAATAAGAGGTGGGTAGGCCTAAACTATTTCTGAAATTTCAGAGGTGGATAAACTGCGTTTACTCGCGTTTAGCCTCCACTACATCCTAATTTGCGCTCATAGGCCTATTCCCAGCTTTGTAACAGAAAGGTAATATTTGACTGTAAGCTATACAATGTAGGCTATAGATATTTTATATCATATATAGCCTACACAACCAAGGGACGGAAGTTATCCTCTGAAAGCAGGGCATCTTCATATTTAGTGTTGCATCGGAATTGCGTAAAGAGGTGCAGAGCGCGCACCTGTTTGTTTTTTTGACTGGCAGTGCCCAAGATCAGATGAGAATACGTGAGTTGAATAATGTAGGCTAAAATATAAAGGTAGGCCTAAAGCAAAGGACAATGTTTAAGCCATTGGACATTATTGAAAGAAAACGATAGCAAAGATATGCCTATCCTAAAAGAAACGTTAAGCCTACATGACATATCACGCTTATAATTTAGTCCTCTGTTTTGTAGGCTAAATCAGAGTAGGCCTAAACATAAATGCTGATTATTCACATTACTGCAAGCAAAAGGAATGAAAGCGAGCAGAGGACAATGGACATGGATGCGATCTCTTTCCAGAAAGCTTTGCTGGAAAAAACATAATTAGTTAATATTCGAACTGACGCATATAGGCTACATCAGATGGCATAGGCTAGGCCTATACAGTGTTTATATATAATTTTACATAGGCTACAGCTTTTAGGCCATTGATTTCATTAAAACATATGCTAATTATATTGATGAGGGGGTGTTTACAAGGCGGAGACCTAAAACCATCCGGCTGCGCACAAGTTGACGTTCATTTGTGATTTATAATCGGCACATCTGGAAGGGTGGTGTACGCACGTTTTTTTGTGCGTACGTTCGTTTTCTCTGAATCACACGTACAATCATTTCAGAAATTATCTAAGATCAAATGAAGGATGGTTTCTACGCAACCCTTTTATAAATGAGGCCCCTGAACTGTATCTTGCGGTACACAGCTATATCCTACAACTGTGAACTACAGCAGTGACATTACAGGAGTTTATCTTTTCATATATGCATACTATATCTTTAAACATATTTGTGGGGGGAAAGGCAGACTTTCAGCAGTGGGTTGATGATATCTGTATGAGTATATGCTATATAGTTCAACCAATGTAATTGAGTGTGCACTGGAATTCATAGAAGTCCCATTTCAAAAGAGGGAGGGACCTCAGGCATGTTCATACAATTGCAACAGCCCCTCCCTAACATTCAGCCATCACACAAGGTCAAGCCGCTCAAATCACGTTTGACAGCATTTTTTTTGGCTTGTGACGTACAGGGGTCCCAGCTGCACACTCACACACACACACACACACACACACACACATGCACCTCATACGCACAGGCACATACACACACACACACACTCACTCACACACACACACACACACACACACACACACACACACACATGTGGCCTGGTAGTCAGGTTGCCCTGGCTGGCACATCAGTGGCTGGAGCTCCAGGCTGCGGAGAGCAGGAGAGATAACCTCAGACGTCACGGCTCGGTCCGGGCCTGCTATCTCTCACACACAGCAGGGCCGTGCGTCACGCTCGCGCAAGACAGAAATGCCTGCAGGATGCTGGAGACCATTTACAGTGGGATTAGGGCCAGTGGACTTGAGACACTCATCAGAGAATGGGCTTTTTAATGAGGGGTGGGGAATGGAGGGAGATAAGGAGACTAACAGGGAGTGGAGAGATGGAGGAGAGAGAACACAGGCAGAAAAGGGGGAGAGAGAGAGAGAGAGAGAGAGAGAGAGAGAGAGAGAGAGAGAGAGAGAGAGAGAGAGAGAGAGAGAGAGAGAGAGAGAGAGAGGAGAATAATATGGACGGATGGAATAGAGAGACCAACTGGATAATGCTGCAGAGAGAGGAAGGTTCTGAGAAAGTGTACCGTCACAGAGGGAGTCAATTGAGGAAAAGAGTCTATAAAGCTCCAGGTCAATCTGAATTTATTATACTGGGATGGGCCAGTAAACACACTACTAAACCAGAGAGGTCCTCATTATGCCCCATTAACACAGACAAGTGCTATTTAATCTTGGCCCACTATGGTACAAAAAGTCTAGGGAGGACATATTGATTTCTCCTCCAAGACTGCGCCTCAGTAAGACATGACAATCCTGATGTTGATAGTTTAGCACATACTCACATGCATGTGTCTGAAGCAAAGGGCTGATGCTGATAGTTTAGCATAATGATGCTGATAGTTTAGCATCTATTCACATGCATTAGGTGTGTCCGAAGCAAAGGGCTGATGCTGATAGTTTAACATTATGATGCTGATACTGTAGTTTGTAAAAATTGCTTTTTTAAAAGTAGAATAAAATAGAACAAACATGGCGGAAGTACGAATGACATGGTTTGAAACTCTCCACTCTTGTGAGTGAACATTAAACTTGATATCTGGTTATTCATAAGTCCCTGTTCCCGTATGTCTAAGTGGGAACGTGCGACTAGACGACTGTCCCTATCTCTTCGCCTGCCAAGAGCTGCTATGTCAATAGTGGACAAATTGATGAGTGCAGATTCATTGATTGTCGTCACAGCCTCCAGACCATGACTGTAGCAGTCTGGCTTTATTTGACACTAAAGACTGATCTTAACTCCCATAAGAGCAGGGATCAGACATGTTGAAGGTCAAAACTAGACGTATTGATGCATCTCACAGAATCCATCTGCATTATGTATACGCTCTGTGTAGAACTCTCACTGACATCGCAAAACTCTGAACAAATTAACACTCATCTGGCTCTCTGGTTGCCAGATTTTATCCTGAAAGGAGACTTCCAGCCAACAGCTAGAGCAGCCAGGCAGCTACAGTGCTACACTTTTGGGGCATCTTTACAGTCATGCCCCCAGAGTGTCAGACATCAAGAAACAGAGTTCTACCAGAAAGACTCAGTAGACAGAATAGAATCAGTTAACAATTTAATTAGTAAAGGAACGGCTTGGATACAAGCATGATAGAGTCCTGAATAGGTAACGGTCTTTGGCGTAGGCCCCGTCTCGGATCCGTCCAGCGTTGAGCGGATCTCGTCTCCTGCCGATGGATGAAGGCAGGGGCGGGGAGCCTACCCCCCCACGACGAGACGGGGACCAACTGGTGGCGGTGGCTGAAGGAAGATGATGTGGTAGGCAGACCATGCCCGATGGACGTGGACTGCTGGCAGAGGTGGCTGGAGGGGAGGTGGAGGGGACGTCAAAGTCAGCGTACTGAGAAGCAGAAGCAGTGTTAGGTGGAACATATTTAAAGAGCCCACTGAATTCCTATAGGCTAGCGCTGATTGAATGAGTGAATGATCAGATTGCAGGGCTTTCCCGAAAAGTAGGCAAAGCTAGGATTGGCTCCATGTAAGCATGGGAGGAGTAAAGGTTATACTACGAGTCTTCCTAGTAGAACCTTCGTTGAAGCTATCATATCTATGGGTAAAACCAATCAGGCTCAAATCTCTCTCTAAAGCAGTTCATAACTTACTGAGCAGGTACAGTATTCTTGAATGACCTTATCCTCATCTGACAGGGAGAAGATAGACGATGTCTGACATGCCAGCACCCACCAAATGTTTACATGGACACAGAGTAAGGCTTGGGGCAGTTTAGAAGACCCCAGACAGCCCTGATGTCCCTAGAAGACTACAATGTCCACCCAAGCTATACAGTCCCCATATCAGGAGCAATGGACAGGTTTTTGTCCTTGTAATTCTGCAGCTAAGAGATGGTAGCTTCCATTTTGTCAGATTTGATCAGATGTGCTGACAGTGCAAAACTGATCAGACAGAAACAGAGTGGCTAATGTGGCGGTTGCTCCTCTCTCTCTCTCTGCAAAGGAATGGTGTGAACGTTTTTTTTTTTGGGTTGCACACAACACATGAAGGAAACCATTACGTGACACTGAGCATCACAGTTTCTCTGTTTTCAGTCTTCTGCTTTAAAAGCAAAAGTGTTGTCGCAGTTGTGAGTGGAGATGGTGTGGCATCGTCAAGCCTCCACCATCAGTGTATGAGTGTGTATGTGAATGGGAGAATGCTCCACCATCAGAATGCTCCACCATCAGTGTATGAGTGTGTATGTGGAGAGTGTCAGGACACTGTAACCGTGAACTTGAAACTGTAAAGCGCTTTAAGTGCTCAGAGTAGAAAAGCGCTATAAGTGCAGTCCATTTGAAATGTTTATATCGGGTGGACACCACGTTCCATGTTCTCTAAACAGGGTCTCCTGGAGGTCCTTCAGGCATGCAAGAAGAAGTGGTCAACTGGAGGAAAACTGAGAACACAATTACTGTCAGACATCACTTAACAAAACCCATGTTGACTCATGGTACAACCACTCAAAAATGACATTCAATTTCCTCCTCCCCCTGACACCCCCATCAAAACCCAAACAAATGTTGTGGGGTTGTGAATGTGTGAAGGGGGGGGGGGGGGGGGCATAGCGAAACCCACCCCTGTCTACGAGCCCCTCATTAAGCATGTTGTTTTCATTCACTGGAGTGAAGTCAGTGTTTTGGAGTCTCTGGAGAGTGGTGGAGCAGGTCACCCAGAGTTCTCAGTAGCTCAGCGCTAGAGGAGGACAGGAAGCAAAGCCAAGCACTCACTCAGGGAAACAGGCTTGTCACTGATGAAATAAAATAGGACCTGAACAAACAAATAAACAAAAAAGAGATAAGATAAAGATAGGGATAAAGACTGAAATTGCTTTAATGTGCTAGAATGTACTATAAAAGACAGAAATAGCTTTAATGTGCTAACCTGATGCTGCACATCACCCTAATCCAGACCAGAATCTGCTCTCAGTTGGCTCTTCCCTCCAGCCATCCATGGTAACTGTCCCTCCGGTATCAACTCAGGCGTTTATCTTTTGGTTTCATGATCACACAACTGCACTGTGAAACATGACTGGAGCAGGAAGCTGCCCCATTAGCCAGAGTGCTGAAGGACAAGTCTCCACTCGCTCCAGGGAGGCAGAGAGTGAAGGCCGAAGCAGGAGCTGTATTTATTTTAGTGGAGGCGATTACGATCTGACGCGAAGGGTCAGCAGAGGAGCAGAGGTGTGAAGCCTGGAGGGAAAAACAGAGACAGAGACAGAGCGGGAGAACAAAGGAGAGAGAGAGAGAGAGAGAGAGAGAGAGAAAGGCAGAGAGAGAGAGAGAGAAAGAGGGAGAGAGAGAGAGTGAGACAGAAAGAGAGACAGAGAGGGAGAAAGAGAGAGACAGAGGGAGAGAGAGGGAGACTGAGAGAGAAGGAGAGGAAGAGAGAGAGGGAGAGATAAAGGCTAATCTGCAGAGGGAGGCTGGGGGTGAAGGCCTGGTTAAGAAAGAGAAATAAGGGAATACTGTGAAAGACAGGGGGAGTCGGAATAACAGAGATAAAGAGAGAGATAAAGGAAGAAAGACAAAAAGAGAGAGAGAAAGAGGGATAAGGACTAGATACAGAGAGAAAGAAAATTGAGGAATCTAGCCAGATACACAGAGTGGCAGAGAGAAAGAGAGAAACAAAAGAAAGACAAAAAGAAAGAGAGAGGTCGACAGACAGGGACAGGGAAAAAAAAGGATAGAGAAAGCGTGGCTAATGGCAAAGTAGTCCTCTTCCTCGGTTTATTAAACATCTGGGAGTCATCAGAGAGATCTGAGGAAACAGCCGACTCAGCCGAAACACCACTCTCCTCCTCTCTAACTCCAAAAGAAAGTGTGTCAATGACACAGAGATCATTCTTCATCTCGGCCGTCCAGACCTGCTCCGAACCCTACAGCAGCCTTTTCTCCTCCCGGCTTTGATGCACACATGCCCTCTGACCCTGTGACCCCTGACCTCTGCCTTTTGAATCCCCTCTCTCCTGCATGGAGCCGTACTGGGCTTCAACATAAAAGCCCCATCCAAGAAGTTTCCTTTCTTCCCTCCATCCCTCCATCTCTCCTTCCCTCCCTCTCTCTCTCTCTCTGACGGAGTGAGATGTTTGTGTGGTCATGCCAGTGTATTAGAGTCGGCCACATCCTTCCATATATCGTCATTTTCAGTGCATTATTAATGGGAGGAATGTTGGGGGGCTGCGTTGCGGCGGGTGGGCACTGACTGCCTTGGCTTTTTTTCTTTCAGGCCGTCAAGTTGCTAGTTTCAACAGCTAAAGCAGCCATGCAGATACAATGTACACTCTGGGGGCATAAACATGGGAGCTGACGTCCCCCAGAGTGTAGCGCTGTAACTAGTAAAGGCTCGTTTTTCCCACAATTCTGTCCAGTTACAAGAGCAACATTGTGTCTTATGAAAATACCAACAAGTTGTGAGGGCATTGTCTCAGTGAAGGCAGTTTGGAAATCACTTTTAGGCACTATGTTAGGCACTTTGCTCTAACTGACATTAGACCTTAAAGTTGGACTGGCCCCTGATGACATCTCTTAATGGACCTCTAATGAATCTCTAAGCCTCTTAATGAACCTCCCAGTGCATGTGAAAATGATTCTCCAGACTCACTTCCGTGCTTCCTCTGGATGCTCCATGTGAACCGATCGATAACTTAGATCCTAATTTATTCATGGGCTTCGGTTTAAGGCCCACTGTGCAACCTTTAATTGTGATGCACATTTTAGTCCTCTTATAGCCTGATGTCGTCAATTCTAGTCAGAATTTGAGTCTGATACTGGTCCATTGGGACGTGATTATGGGTCGTTTTTCAACCGATACAGTGAGGAAAATGCATCTGCACTCAATTGGATAGACCTACTGTAACCAATCAGAGCAACAAAATAGCTTACCGTGAGCTGTAGGAACAACACCCAAGCCATCCTTCTTCTCCACAACTGCCAACTGCCTTAAAGTTGCTCGAAGCAATGTTACGCTAGATTAATTTCGTTCCGCCTAGCTCCACTCATCCATCTGGGATCGATCCATTGGAGTGGTGCTTCAGAAGGCTGGGCCTTATCAAAAAATCCTTGCATATGATTGGATAAGCCACTTGTCCGTCATCTATTGACGTGCTACTTCAACTACTCATATCAAAGCCAACCCATGACGCTGAGAACAGTCTCACAGTCGCTTCTACGCTACGTCACATCTATGAAACTCCCGCCCTGCATCCTGATTGGCTCTACCATACAATCTGGTGCCGAAATCACTCTCAACGGAACCGATCCCAGATGGATGTGAGTGGAGCTAGGCGGAACGAAATTCATCTGGCGAGAGTCAGGTTAATGTTACACAATTTCTAAGCTAAAACATTTTTTGTCACATACAGCAAACATCACCTCACCATCCGCTAGCTGCCTGCTGCCTGAACAACATGCCACAATGCAAAAATGCTGTTTTCCCTTGATGAAAGTGTAACCAGGGTTTTCCCACTTTGTTTTCAGAACTAATTGTTTTCAGTGATACAACCTCATGATACCCCGTTTTCATGTAAATGAAAGGCCAAACCGCATGGAAATATATGCATGTTTCTTACGTGTAAACGGGGTCTTAGAAGCCGTCTGTCTAGCTTCTAGCCATAGTCAACCGAAGCGTGCTCAGATGACGCAATGGACGAGGAACTGTTGCTCATCTGTCCATCATCGTACAAAGCCCAATTTGATTGGTCCAAACAGCTCTGGTACGGGCATAGTTGCTCCACAACGGAACAAGTCCAGACCGAACTTCCCAACCTCAAATGTTGTGGGCGGGGCTAAGTTTGGCTGGCAACCAGGCTAGTACTCTTATTTTACCTGCACAACAAGTTACATTTCTATAGCGCTTTTCTCAACACTCAAAACGCTTTACAGACGAAAATGCAAAAATACCCTTGGTCTAAACAAGAAAGTGTTTGTTAAGAAAATGTTGCCAAAACCACTGATATTGTTCTTTCAAGTTAAATACTCACAAAGCAAAATTCACAAAGTAAGCTCATAATTTCAAATTTTTCAAAATGCAAAGATAATAGGCTGAGTGAACCCAGACAAACCTGTTAGCGAATTCTAATATGCTTTGCAGAGAATCACTAAACAACCAGGAAGCAATCAAGTCAAGTCAAGTCAGTTTATTTGTATAGCATTTCATATGGCATACATACACAATGTGCTTTGAGTGGAGAGTTGTCATTAAATTAAACACACTTAGCAAAAGAAAAAGAAAAGGCAAAGAAAAGAAAAGACAAAAACTAAAAAGAAGGAAGACAATAATCACAACTGCTTATCCGGCATGGGGCAGGCTTTATATAATGACAGACAGATGAGTACAGTTAGCAATGCTGTTCAACTCAACCATGTGATGGTGTCAGTGTTAAATAACATTTATTTTCTTTGGCACTGAGTAAACGACTGCAATTCAAACCTTTGTTTACAAGAAAGATGTGGTGGCTATTATTCCGAAAAGATTTGGTAAGAGTTTAATGTTCCAATGTAAGTTTAGTTTCACTGCTGGTTATGCCCTTTGAACAAAGGAAGTGAATGGAAGGTCCCCAGACGCACTTTCAGTCTCAGTTGTGATATGAGAGTTGATCTGGTGTTACACGCTACAATGACATATCTTCAATGAATATTAAACTGATTAGGATGAGAAGTGTTCCCCCAACATCTGAGACAACCAACAAAGATCTGGCACACAGTCGTGATGAAAACCAAGGTTGGCCTTGAACAGAACTATGCAGTGTGATAGCACAGGCACCTCCATCTCCTGTTCTGTGGCTTGGTGCTGCTCATCTGTATTTTTGAGCACTTGACCTATCACCAGTCTGAACTTTGCCTCAGGGAAGTCACTGGCTCATTGGGATTACACAACGCGCTAGAATGCTGATTGGCTCATCATCCCTTTTAGTATAAACTATGACATGTGTGAGGTAATATCTGGAGTACTGAACCAAGGTAACTTATCAGATATTTATTTGCACAGCAGGTGTTATTATATAAGGATGGGCATGGCTCCTTTGGCAACAGTGCCACTCCTGTTCCGTTTGTCACTTCATGTCTGCAGTGTTATTTTGTTTGTTTAGATTTATTCATCTGCATCATATACAGTCCACCCATGTCCAAAACTACTGTGAGTTGAGCATCGACACAAGCACTTTCATCAAGAAGTTTTGGAATTCATTTGAAATTGATATTTAGCATTCGTCTTCTAAGAAATGTGCCTCAACCACTGACTGTCTTAAATAATGAAATCCATCCAAACCAGACAACTCCCAGAAGGCCCCAGAAAAAGGATATTCAAAGTAGGCTAGTGTATGGGGAGAGAGAGAAAGAGAGCCATAGAGACCAGGAGAGAAAGAAAGAGGCAGAGGGAGAGAGAGAGAGAGAGAGAGAGAGAGACAGTAATATCTAGCATCTCTGTGGATTCCTGTATCAACCAAACTCAAAGCAGTTCCAATTCTATCTAGTTTTTTGAGGATCATTAATATTCTCAATCTCCATGAGAAAGGCCTGGCTTTCCTCAGTCAGTATTATATTCAGTGAAACTGGGAGATGAATGCACCATGGCTGTCTTAATCCACAGAGGTTAACCTAATAGTTTTTTGAATTTACAACGTTTTGTGAATTCTGAAATCTGTGCAGGGCCCCCTTTTTTCCTCAGCACTGTCAGATTGTAGTTGTATGTGTAGAAGTATGTTGTATGTTTAGAAATGGCATTTGCCAGTCGGAGCAAAGGTGATGGCCCTACATTTTTTGTAAAAATAAGAATAAATGAAATGCACAAATAGAAATAGGGGTTGAATTTCCATCTGTTCCTGGATAACTCCAGCCAGGGGATGCCATTACAGTGGTAACAACCTGTGATATCCCTGACCAATTAGAACATCAGCACAGCACTGGCATAGCTCTGTTGTGTTTTTGTTTGCCTGTTTTCTATTTCCGTCTGATGCTGCGTAAAAATAGAAACAGCTGGGATGGCTTGTAGTTTTACATTTTAAAATATCTCATGAAGAAGATATGGGTGTGCTTGTTTTCATTCATTTTCAAAACCAGCGAAAGACCACGATCCTGAGTTGTGCCAGTGTTATTCCAAAATTCAACCCTGTTCACACAGTCATCATTGTCTATTGACATTTTTAACCAATGGACTAATGTAACTGTTTTGTGTTATATTGTTTGTTATGTTTTCATTTTCAATGTGTTAAGAGATTTGTGTTACAATTTGTGCATGAAAAAAACGCTATAGGCCTATACAGCAAATACCTACCTCATGATGTTTACATTACTTACCATGTAGTATAGGGATGTCCGATATTGGCTTTTTTGCCGATATCCGATATGCCGATATTGTCCAACTCTCAAATTTCGATTCCGATATCAGCCGATACCGATGTCGATATGTGGGTTATTTTTCCTCAAAACTAATTTAGGTAACATCACATATCTCCTGTTGTGGAATTAACACAACATGCTTAATGTTATTGTGATGCCCCACTGGATGCATTCTTGAATGCAACAAGGCTTTCCAAATGTTAACATTGTCTGTGCAAAATAAGAAAAATACTTCAACTTAATTTAGGGAAAAAGTGCCATGTTTATTTTTTATTTTTTAATTGTCTCAAACAACAGTTTGGATTACACTCTCCCTGAGATAATCTTGACAATGCCCACAACAAATAGGGCAAATTTGACTTCTTCACAAATGATAAAACATTGTACCTGAACAACTATGTGCAACATAGCAGAATGTAAAGCCAACTAAAATAACAGGCATAGTGTATGACAGGCTACCCTTTTTCTGTGTTAAATGAGCCTGCATTTGTAGGATGCTTCATGAACTGTTTCTTTAACTAAAACTCAATCACCTTAATTGAATGAATGCACAAATATGAGTCAATTACAATGTGGCAAGCAACTATACTGCACAATTTTGAAAACATTTGTTTGAGCTACAAAAAATACTTGAGGTGAAGTACATAACGGGCCATACCCACAATCAGGCTTGGAATTTCACCATTTTAGGGGCAAGGCCACTTGGCCTTCAGTTGGGCATATTTGGTGGGGGGCACCAAGGCCAAAGTTAACTATACAGTAGTAGGCTATAAAAATGATCAAAGTTGTATTCACTGCAGTAGACCTGCATCACTGTATACAAAAACATGACATTACATATAACTGTAAATCATCTGATCATCTAATATTTTCATATATCTAGGCTATATTTAACATTTATTTTATATTTGGCCTGTTATGAAATCATGTATTGAACAATTTAAGCACAGCTCAGCTTTAAGAAACTCAAATAGCCTATAGATGCATGCTTAGCATTTTGTGATCATTAAGGCTACTTTCACAAACTCTTACAGTCAGCTGTCCTCTGATTTACCGATATCTAGGCGACATTTGTAATATTTGTTTTGTATTTGGCCCGTTATGGACGCCCTGTCGGGACTTATTTTCCCAGTACTGACCGGCGTTCTATACATTAACCCTTACATAATGCACTTCAAGATATAATGTGGGGGTAGGGGGGGGGTGTCAAGAAAGACAGGAGGAGAAAAAGCGCTCCAACTGCCCTCTCCAACTGCCCCCACTACTGCGCCCTCCAACTGCCCCCACTACTGCCCCCACTACTGTGCCCTCCAACTGCCCCCACTACTGCCCCCACTACTGTGCCCTCCAACTGCCCCCACTACTGCGCCCTCCAACTGCCCCCATGCACCTCAGGAGGCGTGGGCAGCGAGAGACGGACGTCAGGCAGGTATAAAATCGCCAGCCAGTCCTTTTCATCAGAGATGTAAAACTACAGCCGACCAGACAGACGGTCACGGGGAGAGCTTCAGTCCGCCGTCGCCCGTGCCGCTGATCGTGCTGCTGCCTGCGTCACTGCCCACGCACTCCAGCTCATCTCTTATTCACCCCGCTCATCAATTATGAGCCAACGACAACAGAGGGAGTGCAATGAAAACGAGAACAGCTCGAGACAGGAGCCCCGGCAGCGCACCCACAAATGCCACATTAATAACCCAGCAGGGCTCTGACCCAGGACGGGCTGCGCGTCAGCTCCCGCTGTGAGCGCAGGAGCAGCGTAACCTGCCCCTCGTGGGAGCGTTGGGAGCGCGCGGCTTGTTCTGAGTCTGTTCCTCACAGAGCTCAGGAACCCACGTCCCCTCGATCTCTCTTATTTGTTTACATACACTACACAGCCATCTTCACAAGTATAAGTATATATACTCTTTTGAACCCGTGAGGGAAATTTAGTCTCTGCATTTATCCCAATCCGTGAATTAGTGAAACACACTCAGCACACAGTGAACACACAGTGAGGTGAAGCACACACTAATCCTGGCGCAGTGAGCGGCGCTCGGGGAGCAGTGAGGGGTTAGGTGCCTTGCTCAAGGGCACTTCAGCCGTGCCTACTGGTCGGGGTTCGAACTGGCAACCCTCCAGTTGCAAGTCCGAAGTGCTAACCAGTAGGCCACGGCTGAGGTTGCAACTGGGTCTTCTTTAAATCACAACACAATGTCTATAGTTTCAGCTAATGTTCCAATCCAAGTTTGTTCATTTAAAATTCCATCTTAGGGAGAAACAGTCATGTGGAACATGGACAGTGGTTATGCGTCGCTAGAGTTTGCCAGTGTTTTATTCAATCAACTCCATCTCACACACCTGTTGGACTGTTGACTGTTTATATGTTGGTGTTGTATGGGGCAGCCGTGGCCTACTGGTTAGCACTTCGGACCTGTAACCGGAGGCTTGCCGGTTCGAATCCGGCACCTAACCCCTCACTGCTCCCCGATCGCCGCTGTTGATGCAGGCAGCTCACTGAGCCTGGATTAGTGTGTGCTTCACCTCACTGTGTGTACACTGTATCCTGTGTGTGTTTCACTAATTCACGGATTGGGATAAATGCAGAGACCGAATTTCCCTCACAGGATCAAAAGAGTATATGTATGTATATATATATATATATGACGTTATGTGATTGTTGTGGTGATGGTATGTTGGTTATTTAAACCCTTTTTTGTCATTTTGTTATGACATTTTGATTTGTGTAGGAGGACTCTGTGTGTTTTGGAACTTGACCATTTTGTGATCTTTGAACTTCTCAGTTTACACAATTGCCTGATCTACTGTAGTTTTTGTTACTGCTCTTGTGCAAAGCTTTTATTTGTGTTCAGTCTGTTTTCTCCTTTGGTGGATATTAAGCCTTAGTTGTTCTGTACTTGCGTCCTGTCCCCTGTTTGCTTTGTGACACTAGGCTTCAAATAGCCTGTTTTATAATAATCAGTTCTCTATGTTCTGATGGAAACCACTGCATCACCACAAGGACCAAACTGCAAGTGTGACGCAATTATATAGCCCAAGCTTGTAACAAATATACATTCAAAATTCGAAACTACATTAACTAAAATCTTCCTGGCAACGATATTTAACATTCCCTAATTGCACCCTATATTCACATAAAGAAATACATATTTCTATTTAGGTTATTTAGTAAATATTTATTTAGGCACACTTTATTGTGCCCGTAGGAAAACTTTCTCTCTTCTGTACAACATTGTCAGTCCACAGTGCCCCAGTGTTACACAGAGGCCATTGGTGACTTACAGATTAAAAACAAAAAATGTATACAAATACTAGAAAAGACAGGGAAAAAAAGACATAAAAAATCACCATCCAAACCTACTGAACAGAGATACGTGAACATGACGTCAGCGGGAAATGCTTGTAATGAGCTATTAGTGAAGTTCAGTTACTTCTACTCACATACCTGTTTACAGTGATTCACTAAGGGAAACAAAATGCTCCATCGGAGACCCAGTAGTTGAGAAAGTATAGGAGACCTCCAGGCCTCTCTCAGGCGAGAACATAAGATGGGTGGGATCTCATTCCTCCTGAGCAAGAACTACTCACTGTTACTCATTCTGACAAGGAAATCGGCATCTGTTAGTGCTGTCTGGAAACCTCCGCCTCTCTGGCTCAGGAGCTCTGCCTTCTCATTGTCTAGAGCCTGACCTTCTCCTTAAAGCAACACCAAAGAACTTTTCCTCTGTCAAATGCACTATTTGTTTATCCAGCACCAGCTTTGCAAATAACAATGTCCACAGACAAGCTAGAATATGTTGCATGATTTTATGAAAGTACGATGTATTGTGACTTCAGATGCAAGTCAAATTTGTAGTTTCTTATGTCTCATTCCATCGAACTACAGATCCGCTACCCGATCTGGCAAACTTACATAGTGCGGTTATAGCCGATAGAGGGCCGCGAAGCGAATGCAGAAGTGCCGTTCACCATGTTACGAGTTAATGAACCACTGAAACGATTTTGGAAACATTATTTTAAGGTGCAAAAAACCCTTTGGTGTTGCTTTAAGGCTTAAGTATAAGGCAAATTATATTGTCTCACATGCATACACACATACATACACGCACACACACACACGCACACACACACACACACACACACACACACACACACACACTGTCTCCCTCTCTCTCTCTCCCACTCACACACACACACACACATACACACACAGAGGTCTTTGCCATGTCTATGACTTGGACGTGTCATTCTCATTGCCACAGTGGAGGATGATTAGTGAGTGTGTGAGATGAAAGGGAGGGAGGGTGTGTGTGTGTGGGGGGGGGGGGATGCGGGCATTCTGAATCAGGGGGTTAGCGTGACACGTCCAGCCTCAGTCTCTCTGATGATAAGACACAGGACCGAATAAGAGATTGTAATAACACACAACACACAACTTTACACAAACACATATACACACACACTCAGTCAGGCTGTAATGTTCTGTAATGTTCTCACACACACACATATTCTCTCCCTTGCTCTCTCTCACACACATATTTACGACCCCAAACAAAAAGCATCGAGACATTTCTCTCAAGGCTCCTTCCCCCACTCGTGCACATAAATGTACAGTTTGGCACAGTGCCATTAACCAACACACCAATGCATCAACACTGGCGGGGCTGACGGAACTTTTGAACGGCAATGCAGCACCATTCCTCCATATTAGAGGCATTTACAGCAATTCCTTCGGCTGGAGTCAGGTCAGAGACGAGAGACTGATGCATTTCCGTGCTCTACTCCAAACCCTGAGAGGGATAAGAGAGATTAGACTTTGCTTATGTTGGATTAAATGTGCTTAGATGTTCTCTTTACCAGATACAATGATGCGATGCATGCCAGGGAGTGCTTTTGAAAAGAAAACTAAATGACACGCTTTTAGCAAAGTACTGTGCTCATGCTTCATGTTGTTCACTTGAAGGGCTTACTGAAGGAAAACACCACCGCGCCTCCTCTGGAAGCCTCTCTGAGCCTCGATTTAACCGCTGGTACAGGGTGAAAGGGAGGAACAACCGCAAGGAATTACAGGCATTAGCCATGTGATGCTTTCATTAGGAATGTATTGAGGTTATTAACTGTTAGCAGGTATTAGCCAAGTAATGGTTTCATTAGGAATGTACTGAGATTATTAACTGTTAGCCACTAGTAGCTAGTCATAAGGTATGGGCAGAAAAAAACACCACAATGCATTAGATTCATGATGTTCGAAAACAGCAAAGCTACTTTTAAAGCTAACTTTTATTTTTGTGTGTTTACTTTTATTAAGTGTTAGACAATCATGGCAAAGGTCTTTTCTTAAAAACTGTTTACCTAATCTGACCAAAGAGTTATTGTGTTCTCTGAGCCCCTTCAGGATCCTATGCTGTCCTGAAATTGCGGGGAAAAAACTCTGACTGCACCTTTAATGAACTCTTCTTAGCACTTGAGGTCCACATCATATTAGGTTACTCAAAACTGTTTCAGTTTGAAAAGCTTTGCATGAGTGGCTTCAGCCGCTGCATCATAAGCGGTCTCCCTTAGACCCTGTCATCTGGGCCTCAACTTGGGACTGTTATCGGGCACTGCACTCTTAAAACGAATGTGTTGTCCCTATCTGGGCACAGAGATGTGTTAAAAAGACAATGCAAAAAGTTATGTTGATTCAACGCAAGTTGTGCTATTTTTAACACATTTTGTGCAACAAATTTAAAAAGGAAATAACAAAAACTTGTGTGGTCCCCATCTGGACACAGAGATGTGTTAAAACAACACAAGTTGCGTTGTTTTCAGCACATTCGTTTTAAAGAGTGTGGGATCCTCCACTAAGCTCTGCGTCTGGGCGCTAGCCGCAGAGGACCTCTGAGTTCAGAGGGAGATGCTGAGGCGAGCTGCCCCAGGTGAGGTGAGGCGAGATGCATTGCGTTGCCTTACCATGGGGATAACCAATCAGCTTTCCAGATTCTGGCGCTCCAAATGGATCTGGTGGGTGTGAGGCCCCCTGGTCAGATATCGCTCCTTGATGGCTTTCCCCTCTCAGCCAGCCTGGGTACTCTCCTAGCACACCCTCTCATGCCTGCTCTTTCATCATCGCTGCCTCCTCGCAATTGCCCTGGCAAGGTTTTGATCTTGGTCTTCAGATGATGGAACTTGCTTTCTTTCTTTCACTCTTTCTTCTCACCCCCTTTTATGTAATTCATACCAATGAACCACATTAATGGACCAAAGAACTGGTAGGGCCTAGGCCAGTGGTTCTTAAACTTTTTGTCGGGCGACCCCCCCAAAAAACAGCTTTGTTTTGTGCATATGTTCATTATGTTGCTTGTGAACTGCACACTGAGTGGAGATTTTTGTGAAAATGATGTATGTGATTGTATCTGAGGGTCCTGTTCAGCCATGCTGTAAATACCAAAGCCCAGTCTCTTCCTCTTGGGCCCTGCAGCTATGGTGATGACTTGCTGCCCTGAGCTGGGCTAGCGTTCTCATTCATTAGCTCCTCATCTATTTCGGGCTTGTAAACTGTGGATGCTATTTTGTCTGTTTTTTTTTTTTTTCAGTACCAAAAGAACAAAACAAGCTTGTCCGGCCTGGCTGATAATGCAAGCTCGGACATAAGGTCTTGTTTGGGGTCTGTTAATGTTGTTGTTTTATTATTATTATTATTGTTGACCATGTTCAGCTATTTTGCTATGTTGTTTTCTGCTGGTAATTGGAACCCACGGGACTTTTGCGGAATAGCAATGTTGAGGCAACAAATATATGGATACCTGACCTATTATTCATGTATTCATTTAATAGGGTATCACATTAAAAAACACAATCTATACAATTTTAAACTTACTGTGCAGTTGTTATAATTACCAACTGAAAAATGAACAAGCATTAGACATATTTACTGATGTCTCAACATTAAAAGATAAGTGTAAACCTTACTGCAATTTTCCACTAAATCTAGAAAGAACTAGAGGAAGAAACAGTGAGTCAGTTCTGAATGACAACAGATTCAAATGACCTTGTTTGGTCAATGAGTTGCTTAGCCCTCTCACTCAGTAGCAACTCTCTCTGTTGTTTCCTGATGAACAGGCTTGAACCCTTTATATATTAATGTGTCCTGTGCATACACATGGGCAATGCCATCAAGATGACTGAGAGACTGAACCGCAACTCCAAGGAACATCAAAGGCCTCTTAAATCTGGCACATCTAAATGTGAGCCTTTTGAAAATGTGCTTCATAGAAGTTTGGTCCTTTAATAGAGTAGAACTGCATGTCTACGCATTTTTACTGCCCTTAATGTTTGCCCCATAATCTGGTTACTGTATGTTAAAGGAGAATTCCGGTGTGATATTGACCTAAAGTGTGTTGAAACATGATACCGAGTGTGAACGTATGTCTTATACGCCCATCTCGGCTTGTCCCCTGCACTCCAAAATCTGGCGCTGGTTAGCCGATGCTACCAACAGCTTTTTCAATGGTGGTGCTTCGGCATCGGGCTAGCCATGCAAATAAATCAGTTTTACACCATTTACGAGGCTCAATGTATCTCCACACTTCATTGGTAGACTTCTGAGGGCCCTGACATTTAAAACGAGACATTGAGAACTTTGAAAAAGCACTGGTAGTTTACTTACAAGACGATTTATGCAGACAGTATCTTCACGAAGTTTAGCGTTTGCAGCCATCTTGAATTTAGTCACGATATGTAGAGTGACGAGTAAGAATGAACAGGTATGATAAGGGATCAGATTCCAAAAATAATTCAGTGGAAATGCATGGATTCCAGTTTCTTCCAGTAGCAGCAAATGGAATCCATGCATTTCCACAGAATTATTTTTGGAATCTGTTCCGCCGCTGTTGTAGCAGGCAGCTCACTGCGCCAGGATTAGTGTGTGCTTCACCTCACTATGTGTTCACTGTATGCTGAGTGTGTTTCACTAATTCACGGATTGGGATAAATGCAGAGACGAGTATATATACTTATAATTATGACCGCCGCGCAGCGAAAGATTTTTTTTTTTTTCTTTTTCGCATGTCCAAATTTCCGTCAAGGAATCCCGGGACACTGTAAGACCGGGGTACACGAAACTTGGTGGGCATGTAACCCCACATGGATAGCATGGAACCTCCTGTTTTCGTTTTGATCTGTAGCCCCCCTGCTGGACTGGACCCCCCGAAAGGAGGGTAGGGCAGACACAGTTTTCTGAGAATATCTCGAGAACCGTAGGGTTTAGGAGGACCAATTTTTTGCGTATGTTTGCCTCCAGGGGTGATGTAAACCCATTCCATATGCACACATGTGCATAAACAGATACACACGCACACACATACATTCACAGTAATCCTACGTATGACACATACTCACACAGTAGACATATATACGCATGCATGCACATGCACACACACAGGCACATAAACATGTACACGCACACATGCACACAATTCAAGAATTTCTCAGAATTATGAACAGGCAAGATGGGGGTGGGGTTGTATAAAATGTATATTACATGTGAAATCTATGAACTAATCATGTTTTGGTACTTGTTGTCTAGCAGATACCAGTGAGAATTGAGTGTGCATAATGCAATTCAGTGAGACAGTTAGAATCATATATGCCTTTCAGCGTGACTTATTTTTGTGGAAAACATGTGCTGGACTGGGCAGCGGTCATATTTTGTACCGCTCTGCGGTACATCTAGTTATACTTATACTTAGAAGCCAAAGAAAGCCCACTGCCCTGCAGTACAGAGTAGGGTCCCCCATAATGGCTGAGAAAGTAAAATACTGTCAAAACACGTTTGTGCCAGGCCTGTAGGCCCCTGAATAAATCATGTGCCCATATGAATAATGTAAGGACATGAATGTGAGGTCTTAAACATCATAGATGAATCTGGATGTAAGCCATGGTCACATATGGTCTGGGCCATGTGAAGGAGATTTGAAAGTGCTGAGAGAAGACACTAAAAGCAGTTAAGATATTTATTCATTTTTTCATCAGACAATATTTCCACACCAATATAATCTAATAGAGGCTGATAGAGGCAAGTGTCATCCTTGTGGGGCCTTGCACGACGGTCATAACTATTTTTAGTTTTCCATTATCACCCAACAGCTCTGTCCAGTGGTGAAAAGAAGATCCTGCAAACCCAGCTCTTCACATGTATGTTCACAAGGAAACACCTTGTTAGACCTGATGATTAAAGGATAAATGTTCCAGAAAAGTCAGCTTACATGTTGACTATGCCTTGATCTCATTCTCTCCACACAGAACTAAGTTCAGACTCTGGTCTACTTTCAGAGGAAGTGTCTCTTGGCGCTCTCATTTTATTGTCCCTGCTGACAGCCGCTATTTAGAATCTAATACAACTGAAGCCTTTATTTAAAGAAGTAGAACAAATCGACACCAAAAATATAACTGGATATGTGTTATTTTTTATTTTACATGAATGCACCCTTGGATACAGGCATTTGTTTTGCAATGCCAATATCTACTGGTGGCAATTAGAAAAGTGAGGCTTGCTTAATAGATTGCTCTGAAGTAGAGGTTTAGGAATGTGCCATTTGTGCCTTGAACAACAGTTTGCAATGTTATAGCATCCGAGTTATAGATTATGATAAACTTTAAACCTATCTTGCTGTGAGACAGGAGACATGGTGTTTAGTTTGAAACAAACAGCATTGGAAAAGACAGCAGATGCTGCTAATCACGTCTGCTACTCTCATCTCTGTGGTCGAGCTGGATGCCTGTGCGTGCCCTTCCTGTGACTGGTAACCAAACATCCACAGCAAGTGCACACACACACACTACTCCCAGTTTGGGGGGGTTGAAGAGAAGAGTGGCTCGGTCTTCCTCGCAGCGACAACTAAGATTCAGGCCATGACCCCACTTTGCTTTGGAAAGTTCCAGCTGTGTGCCTCAAACAAAGCATCCTGTGCCGTGACACTCCACATTTTCCACAAACTCGGCTCACGCTTGACTTGAAATGCACCGCTGCTTTCCCTCCTTTGAGGATGATAACAATCTTGGAGGTTTGAAAGTGGTCGGTTTCATACTGTTCTTTGAATAACCGTGGGCTGCCATTAACCCTGCTTTGAATAATTGCATCAGAGGTGGATTAATGGTGCCATTAAATTATTTCCCTTTTCAAACGGCAGGTGTTTTTTTGTTTTTTTTTATCAGTGTTGACGTCTTATAGTGTTTTCTTTGTTCAAGCTGCAACACAATGAGTAAATAATAACCTGCAGTGGCTACTTGTACGGATAATAAGTTTAACTGCTTCTTCAAAGAGATCATCATGCATACCTCCATTCACACGCACACTCCCACCGGTTTCTACACCATTGCAATTTCCGAGAAACACTGACTGTATTTTCAGACATTAAGTATATACATAGCTCATAAGGTCATTACAACACTGAAGTAATTTTTGTAGGAAGATGAAAGCTGACGCCATCATGCCAGTTTGAGCCCCACGCAGGCTTCTTTATTCTTAGACCTGTTATCTAAAGCATCTTCACATGCAAACCCGCTCTGCTCATCATAGGCCTGATACATGTGTAGGGGAGTGTGTGTGTGTGTTCGGTGTGAGCGTGACTGCTCATCATTGGGCCTGATACATACTGTAGCATATCTGAGATGTAACTGACATGCTGCACATACACAAGTAGAAGGATTTGGACGACACATCCCCCTGTTACGTGACCACAGAGCAAATATAGCAGCAAATGCAAAGCTTGCCAAGAACATCACTAACATCATCTAACAAATCCCATCACTTAATTATGCATCAACATGTAAAGACAAAGCAAAGTCAACTGTGAGTGATGTACAAGTCATTGTATAATGTAGAACATCTCACCTCCTTCAGAACTCTTGAAACCCTTTAATGCGTTTTAAAAACTTTTCTTTCCTACCCATATTTTTGGAAGGGCAAAGGAGTTGGCAGCCTGTTTTCTAGGCAGAGTGTTTTCAGGAGGATTAGCACGTAGCAGCTGAGAGTGAGGGCCCTGCTGGCAGCGCTGCACTGTCTCCTTCGTGGGATGATTAGGGATCTGTCGGCCGAGCGCTGCCAGCTGCCCACTGCCTCTGCGCTGGTGGGGGAGGAAGTGCGGCTTTTACACACATGCCGCTGGCTTCCGTGGAAAACTGGGCAATTAGCATTGTGCTCTCTCTCTCTCTCTGCTTGGTGTAAACTGGATAGTGCTCTTTGACTGCTTCACAGCCACGTTTCACAAACTTGATGATGGAAAGCACATTGACCAGAGCATAGTTCTCACACACACACACACAAAAACACAAAGGCTGTAATACTTGACTCATCCATTTTTATTCCAACTCATTGGAACCACAGTGGGTACTAATCTTCTTACAGATCTTAAACATGGTTCCCTTTGGTGCATTTAATGCACAGTGAAGCCATATGCCTTTTGACTGAAAAGAGGAACAAACTTTCTTAAAAGGTCACAGATATTCTGTTGGTTTTGGGAAACCAACATATCGTTGCCGGTGAAAAACCTCTCATCTCATATTTTACATCAGTAGTAAGACATTCCCCTCTCTGTGTATAAGAATGTTAATGTTGTCAAGATATCTGGAATACTGAAAGTGGGTACTTCTCTTTGACCAAAACAAATTCAAAATGGGCGTTTACATCCATTCCAGTTCAGCCGTTAATAGTATGTATAAAGAGAGAATTTGTTAGCAAAACATTTTCTTCATCATTATTTATGTAGCATTATTATTGCAATTTTCATCATAAATATAAGATGTAAATATTCATAGCATATAGGTTCATCTATGTTGTTTTTCACCTTTGCTTGATAACAGATCAGTGTGGTGAGATGTGAGATTTCACACCAACTGCTGCGACATACATTAAGGCAGCTTTGCTGTCTGTAGGCATTAACATTTAGATTAAACATTCTGTCTTTCTTCTGTACAAAGTATATCACACATATTTAAACTTTCAGTGAAAGCCGACTGGCATACTTTCAAGCACAGCTATATGATGCCATTACCCCTCCTCAGATCTTCTCAAACTCCCTGGTGGGCACATCAGACAAGACAGTGTTTCAAGACAGATGCCGTCAGCCTTGTTTTAACACAGATACATTAACCTGCAATCTTTTACGACCACGTCACTGACTGTAAGAATCTGTATGTCACTATTCACATCACCCCTACTGCCACCACCACCACAACCATGTGGAGGAGAACCATCAAGGTTCCTCTAAGAGCCCCAGAGTTGTGGTATGGCTTCTAACAAGCCCTTATGATCTATTTTGAGCAGCTCTCGGATCAAAATGAAAGTTAACATCATTTAGAAATGACTAAAAGTCCAAGTTAGAAAAATAAATTAAACAATACATTTTTTAAATGTTCATGAGCAACACATTCATACATGCTTTCATAAAACACAACCACTGGATCACACACATATTGAAGGAAGTACTGAAGTACCAAAGAAGACAAAAAATATTATAATTGTTATAAAAATTCTGACTTTTCATATTCTGGACATCTTGAACAATGTGTTTAACCAAAATAATGTGTGTTTGAGAAGATAGATACGGCGATGGAGACGCGGAGAGAAGAAGCTCTTCCACACCCGGTATACTTAAGGGCTGCGGTGAGCTGATGCAGCATCTTCCTCTGGCTAGAGAAGCATCCTGGAAACAAAGGAGGCCTTCAGCTTTACCTGCACCCTGTATCATACTTCAACAGTGACATTCTATATACAACCTCAACACAAAATACAAAATTCCATGTACAAACTGTAGACAAAATATGAAATTCCATGTACAAACTAAACAAAATACAAACTCTACCCATTAATAAGGAAGGACCGGTGCTAGACCTGCATTATTCCTTTCTAAATATTGACTGCTATACAAAGCTATTGTAATTACAGATGATTATTATATGATAATATTCTGCTCTTCTTAACTGCATTTTAGTATTTCTTATGTTGTTATGCTTTACTTTGTTTTACTATTGTTATTTATTTGAATATTCTTATCCTTATTTTACTTGGATTCATATGTTTTATATTTCATGTTGTTTTTATCTTTTATGTCATAACTCTGGGCTCCACTTCAATATTTGTGTACAGTCAATGTACCACTCTGCCTTACTTGTCAAACACTTTGGATCAACTTCTGTTGTTTTTAAATGTGCTATATAAATAAAGTGACTTGACATTTAACAATATAATTTTTATATGATTTTGTGTGACGATTAAAATCATCAAATATATTCTGCAATTAACCATGGTGCATTTTTTCTATAATTTTATCTACTACACAGGCCTATTCTTGTTTCATCAACTTCATGTCAATATTTTATATTGAACTGTAAACACTAGTTTACATTTCTGAATTAATATTATGTATTTCTTTGATTAAATGTCAAGTAGTTATAGTGTGGCATCTTGTCCTCTGGTGCTGTTTTCTGACCACATGCACAATACATTTCATAATGTTTATACTGGCCTGGCCAGGTAATTACACAGCACCAGTGGCATGATGTCCTGCACTATCCTGATAAGCAAATCTTTAGAAAACGTGTCCACATAAGTGTGGCTGTGTGTGTGTGTGTGTGTACGGTACATGTGTCTTTAGAGAACATGTCCCTATAAGTGTGGTTGTGTGTGTGTGTGTGTACATGTGTAACCTGCGTTGTGTGTACATGTGTAACCTGCACACGCCCAGACTCGAACCTGCGAAACAGCAGCACCTCGGGTCGGGAGTCGGCATGGCTGTCTACTAGCTTTCATGCCAGCAGCACTCTTGAGGCGGAGTGAGGTTTACCACCATTCCACACGCACAGCTAAGCTAAGCTAGCATCCGTTACACATGTCACTTTAGAAAACATGTCCCTATAAGTGTGGTTGTGTGTGACAGTGAGAGGAGGCTCCGTATCACTGCTTTAAGTCATGCTAATAATTGAATTGAACTGAACTGACAGAGTGAGGGATGGTCAGCAGCACTGAAGTAAGAGAGTGACGTCTGGAAAGCCCTGGACGTGCAGTGGTTGGCTTAACTTACCTCTGCTTCAGTCGCTTCTGGGGAAGAGTTCTGAGGAGACAATAGAAAAATGCCAATGAAGTGTGTGTCTGGGTGTATGAGCGTGTGTGTGTGTGTGTGTGTGCACTCATAACTTAGTGAAGGAGTATGTGTGTGTGTGTGTGTGTGTTTGGAAAAACCCTCAAAGGAAACTAAATTGACAATCTGAGCATTGAGGTGCCCAGGAGAGCCTTCACCAGGTCCTGCTCCTCGTCTACAGCAGTGGTACAGACTCAGACACACACACACACACACACACACACACACACACACACACACACGTGCGTGGGGCTGGGAGTTCTTCCAACACCTTCTTAAACCCCACCCCACATACACCCCCCCCCCCCCCCGACTTCAACCAAAAGGCTTTTGTGTAATGATCCATGAGACCAGAGGCTGCACTGTAGTCTTGCCAAAACGCATCTCTCTCTCAGGGGCATCATCATCATCTGTCAAACGTCTCCCACCTCTCTCTCTCTCTCTTTTTCCCCACTTTCTCTACCTCTCTCATCGCTCTCTTCCCCCCCCTCTCTCTCCCATCACCCTCAGCCTCCCTCCTGCCCCTCATCCTTAGACCGAGGTGAACGGCATAAATGGGTACTTCAACTGTACCCTACCCCACACGCACCCGCACACACACACACATGCGTGCGTGCACGTGCACACACACACATACACGCATGCACACGCACACACATACACACACACACGCACACACACACCTACACACACACACATGCACGCACGCATGCACAGACAGACACGCACACACACTCATGCACACGTACGCATGTACAGTGCGCATGCACACACACACACACACACACACACACACACACACACACACACACACACACACGCACACACACACGCACACACACACACACACACACACACACACAGAGAGTCTCCATCCCTCTAGTGTCTCGTCCTAACTTTCCAGGGCTCTTTCTTGCGTGCCTGCCGGCCGACCTCCGCGTGCTCCCTGTACGCAGCGTGAGTCCCAGTCCAGATCCAGCTCCAGCCCCGGCCGTGGCACAATCGGCTTACGACAAAAGCCAAGGTATTCGCATTCATTTTCTCATTTCCTGGACAAGGAAGTCTTTCACATTTATTAGCTGGATGTTGAAATGCTTGTACGACAGGCCGATGTGCTTTCTCACCGCAACGCAGCACAAATGGCTTGCAGCGCAGCGGACGCACTTCTCAGAGTCCGCCTGTCTTTCCTGGACTTTTGGCAGGGACAATCACAGCTTGGATGTCCGGTTTCGGACTTTTTCAAGTGTTGGATTTAAGGAGGTCATATCTTTCCATTGGTTTCAATTAAACATGTCAATAGCGATCAGCACGGATTTCACTGTAAATTCTAAAAAAAAAATCTGTGAAATGCTAATCAGCCTGAGCCACATGGGCCAGAATTCTCTGAGAAAAAATTAGGAGTGAATGCTGTTTCGGTCTACTGGGATCTGCCTACTGCGAGTTTTAATTCTGCATCTGACAAGTGCTTGCTTACTTCATTTCATTTGGCTGACATGTTTGTCCAAAGTGACTTACATGTCAATTATTGCAAGGGCTCCCCAGAGCTAGTCCAGGTTAAGTGTCAAGAGCACAATGGTGGCAGTCGGGAATTGAACCCACAACCTTTCTGGCTACTGCGTGCTAGCCCAGCTATTCAGTCATTACGTCATCAGTGTCAGTTCACTGATGATGCTTCAGCACCTGGCCTAAAGAGCTGCATGACTGATAAACTCATCAAAATAAACATCAACAAAAAATAAACATCAATAGTACTTAGACACAAAATAGTGAAGCTGTCACACTCTTAATTACTTTTAGACTATGAAACTACGTACAGTATGCCCATATGTGACTCTTCAGTCAGACTTATTTAACTGCATCAATTGCCTGCTGATTGGTTTAATTACAGTACTAGACGTGGATACTCAAATATTTTGATGAGTATTTTGAAGTTCCTAGATGATTCAGTGAGAAGGATATCAGGCCTCCCCAGCATGATACAGTAGGACCTCTGAAGAGAATTTTTAAAACATGGATTCATTATAAAAAATTAATGATCAAGCCTTAAGCCATGACATGTTTTAGGTTGGAAAAAATACACTGAGAGCGAGGTGAAGTTTCTAAGCGAGAGTGAGCAGAAGACTATTTGAGGTTTCTCCATCATAGCCTAGGCCATCACGAATTGTAAGGTCATATCTGATATCAGGTTATGAATACCTTATTTAATACTTTACAAGATTCTTTGTTTAAACTAGTGCACTCTGAGTCGGAAAAGTGCAGGTTTCACTTTTGTTATCAGTACAAGAAAATGCTTTGTTTGAGGTGCCCCCCTGTCGGATATTTTCCAAACATTAATGGCTTTTGCTTCTCCATCAAGTTCTATGAAACTTGGGTAACACTTTACTTGACAGTATCGACATAAGAGTGACATGACACCGTCATGAACACATGACACTGTCATGACACATGAACCCTAAAGGCCTATTCACACCAAGAACGATAACGATAACTATAACCATAACGATAAAAGCGTTCACACTGAACAACGATAAACAAACTCTCTCCTTGTGTTAATGAATGTGACGGTTAAAGCAACACAAAAAAGTTTTTTGTACCTTAAAATAATGTTTCCAAAATCGTTTCAGTGGTTAATCAACTCGTAACAGGGTGAACGGCACTTCTGCATTCGCTTCGCGGCCCTCTATCGGCTATAACCGCACTATGTAAGTGTGCCAGATCGGGTAGCGGATCTGTAGTTCGATGGAATGAGACATAAGAAACTACAAATTTGACTTGCATCTGATGTCGCAATACATCGTACTTTCATAAAATCATGCAACATATTCTACCTTGTCTGACATCGTTATTTGCAAAGCCGGTGCTGGATAAACAAATAGCGTGCGTGCGACAGAGGAAAAGTTCTTTGGTGTTGCTTTAAAATTCGATGGGTTCTGATTGGCTATTAGCTTTTTATCGTTCTGAAAATCGCTCTGAAAGTGATCCCCAAAGATACCGTTCTTCATGTCGTTATCGTTATAGTTTATGTGTGAACGTTGTCATTCATATTAACGAGAACGATATTTATTTATAGTTATCGTTCTTGGTGTGAATGGGCCTTAACCCTTACCCTAACTCTAACTCTAACCCTAACTTGTTATGACAAAAACCGAATGTCACTTAATAACAGAAGCGTTATATCATAAATATCATTTATGACTTGTTTATGACATGTTCATGACAGTGTCATGTCACTCTTATGTCGATACTGTCAAGTAAAGTGTAACCGAAACTTGTGACGGTCATTTTTGTACAATATTGTATTAAAGGCGCACCTCACTGTTTAGCGCCTTGTTCTCCTTAAAAATTACAATTCAACACATAAAACCTTAATTTATGTGTGAGAGCAGTGACAATGTTTTTATAACGCAGTGCATGGTCAAGATACCCTGTGGTTACACACATGCAATAATATCTAAAAACATATTTTGATGAGCCCTGTAGAGCTGGCCTAAGGTACAGGGGCCTTCTGTAGGCTACCAGAGGGGGCCCCACCAGCTCGCCTTTTGCCAAAATCAACTTACTGGCAGATGAGTGGAGGACACACTAATACTGCCCAAGCTTTTCCAAGATACTGTCTCTGTGTGTGTGTGTGTGTGTGTGTGTGTGTGTGTGTGTGTACATGTGTGTCTGTGAGCATGTGTGTGTGTGCATATGTGTGTGTGTGTGCGTGTGTGCGTGTGTGCGTGTGTGTGTGTGTCTGTATGAGTACACCTGTGTGTGTGTCTGTATGCGTACATGTGTGTGTTTGTGTGTGTGTGTGTGTGTGTGTGTGTGTGTGTGATGGCCCGTGGGTGGTCCACTCACTCACCGGTAGATGTTGGGGTCCAGCAACACGGCTGTGTCCCGGGGCAGCTGGGATAAGTGCACCGCTTTGGTCTTCAGCTGGCCTCGCTCAGTCTCGTTCACCCACACATCTGGCAGGCTACATACACACACACACACACACACACACACACACACACACACACACACACACACACAAACACAAACACACATCATACAACACACACACATACACACAAAAACAGACAAAAACGCTGCATCAATTCCAGGTGATTTGTGGTTGGATTGTACTGTTTGTTTGATTGGTTTGCTGTCACAATAAGGTGCCAGGCGTCCCAAAGCGGTCAACTGTCAGCCGTAACAAAAGCTGCGGCATGTCAAGCTCTCATCAAATTTTGGCGTTAGTGTGAATGTGGAATGTGCGACACGAGTGGACAGTCACCTGGAATGGGAGTTTCAAGAGCAAGAAGGACTTTGAGCAAGGTTAATATTATTACCACACCTCTAGATAGATAGATAGATAGATAGATAGATAGATAGATAGATAGATAGATAGATAGATAGATAGATAGATAGATAGATAGATAGATAGATAGATAGATAGATAGATAGATAGATAGATAGATAGATAGATAGATAGATAGATAGATAGATAGAGAGAGAGAGAGAGAGAGAGAGAGAGAGAGAGAGAGAGAGAGAGAGAGAGAGAGAGAGAGAGAGAGAGAGAGAGAGAGAGA
>NW_027468565.1:27421023-27436023 GCF_046254945.1 Alosa pseudoharengus | reverse complement strand
CTAAGGACTGTGTGTTCATCAATTCCTAAGAACTTCCATTTGAAGGATTTTCTCAGCATTTCTGAAGCATGAATGTGCTCTACCATATGCTTCAAGGAGCCGCCAGCATGTTGCATGATTCATATTATGGGTCAGGAAAGAACAATGGAGATTAGTTTTAAATAGAGTTGCTACGTCTGTCAATTTGTGGATTAACTGCTGCCGTGTATTTAATGGAGGGAAATAAATAAATAAACAATGGCATTAATAATGTGATTAGTCGGCTAACAATGTCCTCCTAAGAATGATTCATCGACCTTTAACTTTGAGGGGGTATCTCCTACTTAGTGTGGGGTTGTGCACAGCCAGACTCTCTCACACACACACACACACACAAACACACATGCACACGCACACACACACAGAATGTGTGAAAGCTCCTCAACCAAAACAAATAAACTCTGTGTGTTTTTCACACAAAGTGCACACATTTCCGTGGGCACACAATTCACACTCTGCGACTCTCTTGAGAGCACTGATCAAATCACATGTAAATTATGTTCCAAATCGAGAGCACTGAATGCACAACGGGGGAGATTTGGCAAGGCCTCTCCTACCATCTCCACTGGGTAAAGATAACAGCGGAAGGTTTACTGGTGCTGGCTGACAAACACTTGGACTATGTCCCTTTTCCATTTCGGAGTATTACTGGAGACACAGAATAATTGCCTTAGCTTCTGGATTCTCCTTGTGTGTTCTTCAGAGGGAAGAAAGACGATTCAAGACACTGCCTTCAATTAGCCATATCCTATAATAGATTTTTAAAATTATGTGTAACTGACATCCATTTTGGACTTCAGTCAAACCCCCTTCTGCTCTGGGAAAGGAGTAAATATGTCTCTGCAGGTGCTATCCCACTCCAATCAAAACAATCACTAACGTCAGACCAAATGTAGGTTATTCAATAGTACAAAATGCAAAAGTTACAGCCCATGCAAAAGTTACAGCCCATGTATAATCTGTAATTATCTATCTTCCAGATTGTATCTGGACAAAATACTGTAGATCAGTTAATGCTTACATAAGGTAGTCATTTTTTGTATCTATTTTTTCCAGATAATTATTGATTATACATGGATGTACACTTCACTTGCTGTTGACTATGAAGTCTCAACTGTCATGAAACTTGTGTAGCATGCAGTCCAATTACTGATAACTTATGTTCATATCTAATCTGTTGAAATTACAAGATAGCCTAGACATTTTGTTAACAACCAAGTTACCGTTAACTTCCTCTGCCACTGGAAGTATTCTGGGACCAAACATACAGTAGAAGCAAAGATTGCCTAGCTTTATCAACCCTCTTTGGTAGAAGCTTTGTTATTGTTTACGTCATTGAAACATATAGGAATGATTTTTCTTAGGTAAATGTTTTCAGCATGTGCTACTTTTCAAGAAAGAAATTCATGTGTGATACTTTATCTTTGTCAGTGATTCTACTTATGCTAATTCTTCAGTTAATTTGATATGAGTTAATATGAGAGAATCCGAACCAATGTAATGTGAAGGCCAAGCTCAGCCAAATCCAAACAGCGTACATTTGTGAAATGTGGGTACGTTTCAAACAAGGAGCCAGATTTGCTTGTTTTGACTACATCATTATAAAGTTAAAAGTTGACTGATATTTAACAGGTGTTTTTATCCAATGCGACATGGCCTCAAAAACGGCGGTAATGGAACCCAGGTGGACCACCTGTCAGTCAGTGACGTTACCACTGCCCCACCACACCTGTTATTATGAATGACCTAAGTTGCATCCTACCCCATGAGTATAGCCACAGCATGGCTGTCGTAGCTTAGCTGGCGTTCCGTACTGTTCGGAGGCGTGGATGAGGATCACTGGAGGGAGTGGGGACAGTGGGGGATGAGGAACTGTGAGGGTGAGAGGACCTAATGGACTGCTGCCTGAATGGGTTCCTGCTGTGTCCAGCCATACACTGCATGTTAATTAAAACACGGGTCTAACACCTTTGCTAATGCTCTCTAAATAGTCCCCCATCCATGAGGCAGCTAATGGTGATTAAATGGCAACAAGCAAACAGATCTGGGTCACCCTCAGCCCGACTGAACTGAACTAAACGTGACAGCAGGAAAGTCCAATGCTTCTCTAGCCTCTGTAATTACGTGGGGGATTTAACGAATTGTCGTTTCTCGGTAAGAGTGACGACAACATGAAGCAAACAGTACCAGGCACACAGTACACACACACACACACACACACACACACACACACACACACACACACACACACACACACACACACACACACACACACACACACACACACACACACACACACACACACACACACACACACACACACACACACACACACACACACACACACACACACACACACACACACACACACACACACACACACACACACACACACACACACACACACACACACACACACACACACACACACACACACACACACACACTTTACTCTTTCACAGTAATCTCAGAGTCATGATGCTGCCAGACTGGGAGGACCGTCCAGATGAATCATGAGAAGACAACACCACGAACACAGAACCAGATACAGAGAGTATGTATGTGGGGACAGGATGTGTCACGTCCTAAAATTCACACACACACACAGACACACCCCTCATCATTTTGCATGTGTCATAGTAAACAGACTGTGGGCTCTGGTTACCCACTAAAGCCTGATCGCATTCATTAGGCCCAAAGACCAGTAGACCAGGCTAAACTCATGCACAGACCAGTAGACCAGGATGGGCTCATGCACAGAGAGGCTGATAGCAGAGTCCAAAACCAGCAAGCGCTCACCAAACAAGACATCCATTTGCTTGCTTGATGGGGAGCCAACAAAGAACTGCTCATCTGTGTTCAGCCTTCTTTCTCCACACACACACACACACAAACACACAGACACACAGACACATACACATACACACACAGACACACACCCACTCTCTGTCTCTGAAATAAACACACATGAAAAACACACACTTTCTCAGACATAGACAAAAAGTAACACACCATGTTGTGACTTCATTGTACAAGTGTGACTGCTTTTTAATGGACTCCAAAACACCCCACATTTCTAAAACACCATTCCTTTGAAACCAGAATGGATAAGTGTCTGCCAGAAGAAATGTTCCAGATGCGACTTCGGCGAACAGGCAACATCACACCAGTGATATCTGCTTTCTTTTCCTGTTCCAAGTTCTCTCAAAACAAAAGGCAAAACACGGTGGAACCTACACTTTTCACTCAAGTCGGATTAAGTGCAATACTAACGCTATGATATGATTGGTGCATATATGTGGAATGCTCAGAGTCTTATGTGTTTATCCTGCTTGTATTGTCATTCCAACAAAGACCTGACATGTTTTACCCACTGACAAACAGTTTCCCGTACGATAAAAATAAAGTACCTATCAATCAGTCAGTCCCTACATGAACTGGAAAAGGTATAACACCATGAGGTATAACACCACAAGGCCTGCTTCATGCCTTCAAAAAGGCATCGTTAAGGGGAAAACACATGCTTTCATGTAACGAGGATAAATACGAGACTGAGCACTGCGTCTATCTTGTGTGCAACAGGAAAACATCTCGGCAAGATGTCCAGCTTACTTCTAACTACATCTCCCTGGGCAGTGCAAGAAAATGTACCCCAGCTCACATGTGCCAGTGCAAACATTATTCTTACAGTTCCAATAGCCTAGTCTGATTGTTTTAATAACACAACCTTTGATATTACCTTTTAGTTTCATTTAATATAATATTTTAGTATAATTAATATAACCTTTCCTCTTCACTTGAGCTATTTGCAAGGCTCAGTGTAGTAATCGAGGGATCAAGAAGGCCAGTATGGAGCCCCATGGCACCAATCCCACCTCATAGGAGAAGGATGTCACATGTGGATGAATGGCACATCATTCAACACAGGAAATCCGACAGAGCTTTTAACACAGACTGCTGGGTTTTTTGATGAACAACAGGAATGTGAGGCATTTTCAGAGAATGGGTTCAAGAGTCAGGCGAAATCTTCACAGGATTTTAACACTGCACCACTTTCATTGAAATAGTTTTACAAACATTAACATCTTTATTATATTAAATCTTTACAGTAATAACTTCTCATACAGTGATTAGTGACTTCTCTAGGGAGATTTATTCTTGTGCTCTCCATGTTTAGCACAGCAGCTTTGCTCTTCGCATCTCACTCACACAATGACTTCTCAAATCGGGACATCGGTTATTGCACTCAGACCTACAACTTAAATGGCAACTTCCTGACCATCTGCTCAAACATGTTGTTTGCATTCAGTCTTCTTTTAAACAATTCAGTAGCTTGTTGGACTACCTAGCCATCAGTGATTAGCCGATTGATCATGCTGACTGTTTGTAAAAGCTGATCAACAGAATGTCACAATACTTTGTCCACAACAACGATAATATCACAATGCAGCAATACTCAATATATAAAGATTAATCTACGATACATGTGTGTATCTGTGTAAATGAAGTAAAAGAAAAAAGGCAAAAAGCTTAAATTATGTATTTATTCACAACATTTTAAAACTGAACTGAAAGTGTTTAAAGTGCATAGTTTTAGCTTAGTGGTTCTTAAAAATATAAAAACGAATTTGACCATGTAGAGGATTATCATCATCCATTTGATAATTCATTCAATCTGGTAAGTCAAACTGTCATACAAGTCTGTTTATAATATATATTTATTTCAGTAAAATTTGGCACCAGCTTATCACAAAAAGTCAATATACTGTATGATATATTGATGTGCCGATATTTTGTGCCAACCCTAGTTTACACAGGCCTATCCGTTGTCAACAATCTTCATGAAGCTACAC
Organism: Alosa pseudoharengus; assembly: GCF_046254945.1. NCBI lineage: Eukaryota > Metazoa > Chordata > Actinopteri > Clupeiformes > Clupeidae > Alosa > Alosa pseudoharengus. The sequence goes on along the minus strand of NW_027468565.1, from coordinate 27,431,131 downwards.
TGACACACATAATTGCACAGCAATAACAATCTGTCTTGAAGTGCACCCCTCATCGAGCCCATGACTTATCCATCACCCCCCAGTTTTGGAACTACTTTTTATGAGCTAGTCACAAAGAGCTCTTCTGTTCTTTATCCATATCAGCCATATGCAGCCGACAGAACACGGTCCCTATGTACTACTGAACTACGTTCAAACACATTCAGTACTATGATCACTTACTGTACATCTGAAAGGCTACAGCAATGCATGCTTTTTCGCCCAGACTTCCTTGTTCTATGTATTTACAATAGCAATTTCTACACAAGGGCCAGTGATTGCCTCCTTCGCGTTTAACAATGGCTGACATTTTTAATCTGCAGCTTCCTCCATCAACGCAAACTGTTTCATCTCCATCACTGAATTCTATCCCTCTCTCTCTCTCTCTCTGGGCTCACAGTTCATCTCTTCTAATCAGGGAGGAAGGGGCTGCCGGAGGATGGGAGGGGATATTAGGCGTGGGCGGAAGAGAGTGGACCCATCCATTCATTGGAAGCTGTCAGGTGCAATATTGCTCATGCTGCATCAACCCACTGTTTTTTTTTTCCCTCCAGAGAGGAGTGCTGCTGAAACTCTTCTTCTACCCTTCTACCCCCCCCCCCCCTCTCATGAAAGGGAAGAGACGCGGAGTTGTGTCTACGGGTGCGTCATGGAGGAGGTCTCCCCCCCAGGCTACAGCAATCAGGCTCCACAGAGAGAAGATTCTCCATACTGGTTACGGGGCAATCTCATTAGAGTAACTCTCTCAGAGTGGCTCAGGCAGAGGAGCCCAGTGTCCAGCACCTCACTAGCAAGTGCACACTCAAGCAATTCTCTACATTTCTCTCCCCCATTTAGTTTAGCACTTTTTGAATAGCTTTTGAAAATGTTGTTAAAAAAAGAGTTTTTAACATGTATGGGTATGCGCTGTGTGAATATGCTGTTCGAACTTTATAAGCTGTAGTTTGAAAGCCTGTTCATTTGGATCTGCTTGTACTACAACAAACTCTTAAGTCCCTCTCCACAGACGTGAAGGTGAAGGGGAGGCACTGAAACTCGACACTATTTTTGCCCGTCTAAACTCACCAGACAGGTGCGGCCAATTCCACACCAATTTCAACAGTAACGTCGACACCCTGGTGTCTGGGTTGTGAAAACAGTCGGTCGAATCTAAGGAAAATGTGATCTGAGGAAAGCAACAATGCTGTGATCCCAGTATGCAGGGAGATGGACTCTGGCATGAGGAACCAGGTCAGAAGTCTACGAGCCCCATTCACACGCAAGAGAAACAGGGACTGAGTCCTGTAGACTGGGATCCGTCCATCACAAATATTTGCACAACTGCGGATGAAAAAGGCTGGCAGGAGGAGAGCTGGACGAGGTTACGGGGAGTAGACCAGAGCTTGTCATGTCAAACAGAACGGATGATGTGAATCGTTAAAAAACCTTCCTGCCGGACCCCTCCTACCCTGCAAAATGGTTGAAGATGTCTGCAGTCAGACCGATACATTCTGCTGGTAGTTCCAGAAAGATTTTACAACTCAGCCCTGTACTGCCCATCTCACCAACAAGGGAAAATGACAAGATCTTCATACGTCAAACTGTGTTCAGGTGTCACCTAGAAGTTACAGCCAATTAAAAAGTTCCATAAACCATGATGAATGTGCTGAGAAATAGTCAACGCAGAGCAATAGTCAACACTATAAACTCACATAAAATGTATTTATGAATTGTTACAGCGCAGCTGGTTCTCACTGCTGTGATCATCAGTTAAGAACGACACACTAACACGCCTTCAACTATCAAAACTGCGGTCATCACAGTTGGAAGCATTCATATAGAAAAAGAACCGAAGATCTGAGCAAGACTCGGCATTTAGAGAATAAAGACAGTCAACATCAGGTAGCTGTCCCCAAAAACCCACCCAAAAAAGATCAGAGTAGAACTCACATGTCCTCTGGCGTCCAGTGCAACAGAACTTTCACCTTGCCGGAATCCTCTTTCCGTCTGGCTGTTACCTGCAAATGAAGCAAAGTGGGTTAAGGGACACATTTGGGGATAAACAGGAATTTCAAACAACTTTCAAGGGCATAGACAGGATTTTTAAAAACTTTCAAACCAGCCAACTAATGTTTACCAGACTAGCAAAGGTGTGTCCTGTCACAGTATCCTCTCAGTGATGGAGGTATTGGCAATATATATGTACATAATACTGTATATCATAGTAAATTATGTAATTTACTATATAAAGTATTTATTTGAAAAATATTTACAGTATATATAAAGTATGTAACGGTAAAGTACATCATCTTAGCAATGGTAAAGAACTCCATGCAGGCTAACTACAGGCCAAGATTCCAGTGAGAGCTGAATGCTTTTAATTTGGGACTAGTGCAGTGCCCGTTCAGACATGCTATTCCTGTTCCTAAACCCGTAGCTCAATTACATGCCCGTAGGTCGACATGCTTTAAAAATAGGATGATAGGGAAAAACATCATTCCAGCTAAGCATTCAATAATGAATACTGAATATTATATTATAATACATTATAATAAATGTGCAGTGAGCAGAATTTAAGCATGGCTGCATGTGACATTTTTTACAGATCAAAATGGCATAAGCCTAACAGCTGATTTGAGTTAAGGCTATATATTTAGGGACCTCGCAGTCGGAATTGTCGTTTCCCTAGAGGCACGCTCTTCACATGTCAGAGTACAAACCTCTCAAAAGAGGCGACAAAACATTGGCTGACAATTAGTGGTGGCAGCCCTTGTCTACTGAATGCTAGGCTGCAAGTGCTGATGTTTTTGTTAGCATCCTGAGACCAGTGAATAATGATGAACAGTCACTTTTGTACTTTTTAGGAGCGCAGGAGCACAAATCAAGCATACATTAACACTCAGACACAATGCAACAACACTTTTAAGTACCTACACAAAACACATGGATTGTGTGCTTTTTCAACTTCAGCTTAAAACAACAAACATCATCCATGTACATGTAACAAGACTCAACGTATTCAAAATGCAACATGTCCTGTGCTTGTTTATAACTACTTCTGATTCTTCAGTGTGAAGAAGCACTTATCTAAAGACTCTTGGGAGACCGTCTTCTTATGGGACCGTTAGGCCACCACAGGCCCTGCTTATGGGCCACCACAGAAAATACGCACAACAGCCTGAGAAATCGGCTACTTTCACAAGTACACAAATGGCAACAATAATAACCTCCAGAATGGTTCCCACTCATTTCTGACAGCGTACATAGAAAAATCTGAAATGTGCAAACACATACACACTGAAGAGGGGAAAAAAAACAGTCATGCAAATTAGTCAGGAGGATTTTCCTCTCATGTTACACAAACTGACTTTGTGGCAAATTTTATAAGCTATTTCAGCCATAAATGTGGCTGAGCACCTATTCACGGACACAGTTTTGGGTACAGACACGGATATAGTGGTTTTAAAACATACCAATTAAAATGGTCTGGAAAATGCTGTCAATGCAGTGGAGTTTCCAGTAGATGCTGTAGGTGGCCTGTGCCCTCATTCCCAGATCCAGGCTCATTAAACACTTCCTACCGCTCTGCTGCCTGACTCCTCATTTATTTATGTTTGCCATCCCTTCTGGAACTTTCTCCTGGCCTTACTGTGGAGGAGACACGGTTACAAGCCCGGTTTGTTTGTTTTTCTTATGTTCTCTCTGTCTCTGGGTATCTGAGCAATGGTGCACAGAGCACTGTCTTTTGGGTTAACTCTAGGACACCGCAACCTGCAGTCTCACTCCACTTATCGGACTTACAGTACAACACTTGAGCCTTATATGGGGGATCTATTGCTCTGGTGCCGATCGTTCCATCTAAGACTCTGTTAGCACAGTACATTCTGGACTGCGGAGAACAGCCAGTAAAAAAACACTTATCCGACGTGCACACACTTCCTGCTAGCTTTTCAAATTTGTTGTGGTGTCATGCCTTCTAGGATTGATGGATGAAATAACGGACGACTGTGTGACATGTGGGAGGAGGCTTTCATTTGGACTTTAACAAACACAAACACACACATGCCTGGAATTTCTCCCATCAAAATATGTGTTGTATAAACAGGATGGGGGGGGGGGGGGGTCACTCTGCAACAGCTGATTGCATACGAGAGGAGGGACAACCTCCTTTTTTTGAAAGACAAGGATATCGCTTAGATATCCTACCAAAAACAAACACATTTCCTTTCCGTCTAGCTCTCTCTCCCACCTCCTCTCTCGTTCCCCCTCTCCCTCCGTCTAGCTCTCTCTCTCTCACCTCCTCTCTCGTTCCCCCTCTCCCTCATTTTCTTTTTGCTTCCTGTCTCCTCCTGTCAGAGTGAAGTGTTGTTTAGCTTGGGTCGACGGCTCTCGCAGTGGTTACCTCTCTCGGTTAAGGCCTCTCACTTCTCTGTGTTTGGCTACGGTGCCGAGGAACTCCAGCTATGTGTGGAGAGGAAGAGAGGCGGCCTGTTTGGCGCGGCCGGCCAAAAACAACAGGCCCCGGCAGCAACTCTGGCCGCGGCACGTACGTCAGCAGCGTACAGCTGGGCTGCGGCACGCTGGCAGCTGCTCCAGCGCCCTTTTAATTAGCGAGGCCTGGGAGTCCGTCTCCAGCCTGGGGGGGGGCTCGGCAGCACAGCGCAGCGCCGCTAATTTGCGTCCACTGCCCTCAAAGAGCCAACGCCACACCCAGAGGTGACAACTTAAAGACACCCACGCCACAACAAAGCCATGTATTAAGCGCACCCGTGTATTAACCGCAGTGCCCAATAGCCCAGTGAATCAAATCAGATTGTGCTTTAATCATACAGAAGAATGAAGAAGAGTAATGCATTCTCATGTATAGCCTGCCCCTGTGTGTTAACCTCATAGCTGAAGAAATTTTGCAAAATCAATGTATAAACCTCGGTTAATAGACGGAAAATCACAGCACTTACAAGTCAACAAACAACGTCTACGACATATCATTGTGCAATCATATATGTTCCACCTGCAAGCACACATACTGTATATGGCTACATACAAGGACAAACACACACTAACACACTTCCAAGGAGGGTGCATTCTACTGCTGCTCTGTGTGTGTGTGTGTGTGTGTGTGTCTGTGTGTGTGTGTGTCTGTGTGTGTGTGTGTGTGTGTGTGTGAGTGAGAGAGAGGGGTTGTCTGGGGCAAAAGAGTGAGACGTCAAACTACTTGAGCACATCAAAGGCACTCCATTTTGAAAGTGAAAAAAGAAAAGGGGAAGAAAGCCATGCTGCAGCAGAAAGAATAAAAAACAGAAAAGGCGAAGGAGTGCACAAGGTAGGAGAGATGATGCAGATAAGCCATGAGAAATGTCTAAATCGGGACTCCTGGCACTGTGACAGGCGTGAGCGTGATGATCGACGCACTTGGGCACGTGGTCAGAACCTTGCCGCGTGTTGAAGCGGCGTCACCTTCCACTGATCTCATCAAGTGGACTGGCTGTCTTCTTTAAGCAACAGCAACAACACCAACATCAATACCAACATCAATACCAACATCAATACCAACACCAACACCGACCCCATCTTCAGCCTGGCCCAAGCTGAATATATCTCTCCGCACAGCACAAAAGTGAGCAGCTCTGTTATATCTCTCCCCAACCGACGACGGCCCTGAGGGTTAGCAACAGTTGAGAGGGAAGGGGCGGACTTCCATTTTGCCATCACCTGACCAATCGCTCACCTTCAGACTTCACCTAATGCCGACCCCCCCCCCCCCCCCCCCTGGCATGCTCCACTCCTCCCCTCTCCTGGCCAAGAGTGTGCTCACCTCTCCTAACCTCTTCCCAAGCTTTATCTTCATGGGTTTCTCTCACCCCCACCCCCACACCCCACCCAATCCCCTTTTAAAATTCTTGGACTGCAGTGTGCTGCAAGCATGCCAGAACTATAGCACAGATGAAGGGAAGGACAGAGAGAGGAGGGAAGAGAGAGAGCAAGAGAGAGGGGGAAAATAAAAGAAAGAGGGAGAGCAAGAGAGAGAGGGAAAAGAGGGGAAAAAGACAAGAAAGAGGTAGAGGGGAAGGAGAGAGAGGGAAAAATGAAGAGGTTGAAAAAAAGAGAGGGAAAAGAAATGGAAGCGGTAGAGATGGAAAACAGAGAGAGAGAGAGAGAGAGAGAGAGAGAGAGAGAGAGAGAAAGAGAGAGCAGTGGAGAAATACCACAGGCAAAGCTCAAGGGAGACAGCCATAGCGCTAATACTCACTGTCCCTTTTAGCTGTGTAGTGCAGAGCCCCCCCCCCCCCCCCCCCATGATGGTTGTGGTGGTGTTGGGGTGCGTGTGTGTGTGTGTGTGTGTGTGGTGTGTGTGTGGGGTGTGTGTGTGTGTGTGTGTGTGTGTGTGTGTATGTATGTGTGTGTGTGTGTGGGGGGGGGGGGGGGTCTATCTGAAGTTGGAGGCTTCCCTCTGCAAAGCAGGCTGCAGCTCTGCAGTGTCTCCCCATCTGTCTCATCGTGGCTTGGACAAACAATAGACAAGCAGCCTCATACGACAGACTTGATAGGCATCATGCTACCTCTATTTGCCTATTATACCTATGTGTGTAAGTGTGTGTGTGTGTGTGTGCGTGCGCGCGTGTGCGTGTGTGTGTGTGTGTGTGTGTGTGTGTGTGCACTCCTGTCCTCTAGAAGAGAGATTCCATTCTGCATGTACGTCGGCTGAGCTGATGATGAGTCACAGCGCTGTGTGTGAGTCACGCAGCAGCAGCAGCAGTAGTGTGTGTGTGTGTGTGTGTGTGTGTGTGTGTGTGTGTGTGTGTGTGTGTGTGTGTGTGTGTGTGTGTGTGTGTGTGTGTGTGTGTGTGTGCAGCAGCAGCAGTGTGTGTGTGTGTGCAGCAGCAGCAGCAGCAGCAGTATAATAAATAAATAAAGACAGACAGAGGGAGAAGAAGCAGAGGAGGGAGAGAAACTCAAACAAAAGCGCTGAGCTCTCTCCTCACTCTAGTCTCTAACATGCTCTCCAGTCAATATGGGAGCTCTCCACCCTCAGTCCTACTGCGCTCACACACACACACACACACATCTACACACACGCAACTACACACACACACGCACACACACACACACGCATACACACGCACACACACATCTACACACACGCAACTACACACGCAACTACACACACACACGCACACACACATCTACACACACGCAACTACACACGCAACTACACACGAAACTACACACACACACGCACACGCATACACACACGCACACACACCTACACACACGCAACTACACACACACACACACACACACACGCACACACACATCTACACACACGCAACTACACACGCAACTACACACGAAACTACACACACACACGCACACACACGCACACGCATACACACACGCACACACACACACACACACATGCAAATACACACCATACCCCCATTTGGAGAAAAGAACACCCAGAGACATCCTGCCAGCACTGTCCCACCTGGGACACTGGCACCTTGCTAAAGAACACAGAGCTAGAATTATCATTAGCTGCTGCCTCCTGCACACACACATTCATTAATGTACAAACACACACACACACACACACACACAAACATGCATGCATGCTGACACTAAGGCACGTGTTAACCCCACCCCCAACTCATGCACACACACACCAATAACAGGGACTTGCAAATACACTCTGTTACTCACATGCATGCACACTAATAAACAAACAGAAGCATGTACCCCCACCACACACACACACACACACACACACACACACACACACACACACACACACACACACACACACACACACACACACACACACACACACACACACACACACACACACACACACACACACACACACACACACACACACACACACACACACACACACACACACACACACACACACACACACACACACACACACACGACTAAGCAGCAGCATGTGCTTCTCATCCAGATAAAGAAAATAGTGAATTGAGGACAGGATTGCAGCATATCAGTGCACATCCAGGGAGGAGTAGGAGGAGGAGGAGGAGAAGCGGGAGAACCATGGAGCACTGATCCTCTTTAATGAAAAAAGAGAGGGGGTGGTGGGGTGTTGGAGGCTCTGCTGTTCCCTGTACTGTATCGTCTCCGACTTGTGACATACTGCCCTCTACTGTCCTAATGGGAAATTACAAGCCATTCAGAAAAAACCCTGTGCTCAAAAAGCCATTCACAGGCGAGAGCGCCGGCCTCTTAATGGACAGTATTTATTCACACACCACCACGGTCAGAGACTAGCGGCTAACACGCAACACCTGAGATGGGCCACATGAGGGACTACTAATGTGACCAATAAACAACAACAACAACAACAACAACAAACACCCCTGCAGAGAGGTGTTTTAACCCAAAGACTTCCCATATTCAGAATTTTCCCTTCATCATGAACGCAGGTGCCCTTTGAATGCCATGCACAGGGAGGCATTATATAAGCTGGAGCACATGACCCTTAGCTTCACTTCTGTTATATAGACTGCCATAAATCAGCATGGCGACATAAACATGACAACAATAAAGCACACAGTTGAAATCCTTCAGTTCTGAACGTGTATTGAGGGATTAAATATACAGAATGTATCAGTGTAGATGATTACGAGTCTGTAGATGATTATGATTATATGATTCTGATGATTCTAATTCATTATTTCTTCATACACCATCAAATATACTGTACTTCATAAGAGCTGAGATAATGTTGATGTCCTAATCAGAACTAAGGTTTGAATTAGATTATGGGCTAATCAGAACTAAGGTTTGAATTAGATTAAGGGCTAATCAGAACTAAGGTTTGAATTAGATTAAGGGCTATCGTCACAGTATACACATGGAGTATGGAGTATAAGTGGACACATTAGGTGGAGTATACCACTGTAAACAAGGGTATGGCATGCAGTTATGCACAGAGGTCTATCCAGCATAGACGACACCTGCTGTTTGATTTGAGTAATGCATTCCAGTTAAGGGAATGTTCTCTAAAAAAAAGATACGCACATTGCCTAGAACTCCAAACTTCAAACCGGACATATAGAGCCCCCTTTTGCACTAGTGAAAGTCAAAAAGGACGAGGAGGATTTGTTTCCAGTGGCAGCAATAACGCTGAGTGCAGCGTAAGCCCTTTTGTACGTCAGCTGCAGAAAAAGCCTCCCTCTCCCCTGGCTGTGGTCGGAGCAGAGCGCACCCGTCCACCTCGACCCGTCTAACGTGGGTTGTTAAGTGTGACACGGAGTGGCACCCCTCCAGTGTGAAACTCTTACTTGTTTTCTCTCTCTCTCTCATCCAGGGGCCCAGAGGGGCTGCGTGGTTGTGGCTGTGGCTGTGGGCGCACCACGGAAAAACCCCTGAGGAGGGGGGGGGGGGTGTTGCGAGGCAGGCAGCCGTGGCGGCCGAGCGCGGAGGGAGGACCGCGCGCCCGCCCACAGGCGACTCGGAGGCTGCCAGGCGCGCATACTCACCGTGCTGTGGAAGACCACACTATGCCCACTACCCAGGCTCTCCATGTGGGTCGCCAGATTAAAGCAGATGGCTCGGTGCCGGATGGTGTCCATGGTCTGCGCGTCGAAGAAGTCGTGCGGCCGGGCTGAGGACAGAGAGAGGGGGGGGGGGGATGGGGGGGCAAGCATTAGAAGTGAAGAGAAGGGAAAAAAAGACAATGCTATTTGGTATGAAAAAGAAAAAAAAAAAAAACCTGCCTGGGTACTTACGGAAATAAAATGGATACGGCAAATGACGCAAATGAGGAGTATCATCAGACCACAAAGAAGACAGTTTTAACTGCGCTGCCCAGATGACAATCTCTGGCTCTGCTCTCAACTGACAATTTTGAGGTCTGTTCCATAATGTCGAGCTCATCCATGCAAGACTGAATCATGCTTAAAAGCTGTCCCTCTAGGGTTACTCTTGTGTGAGAGAGAAAGTGGAGATGTGCACAACCACGATCATCTGTGAAGTGGCTTTTTGTTTGTGGACTCGTAGGTTAGAAATAACTTCATTCAGTCACGAATGAGATGGAATTGCTCATCCCTAGAGAGTTCTGCTATTA